>NC_143024.1:28480000-28565000 GCF_057628025.1 Oncorhynchus mykiss
GCAGCTGTCTGAAAACATTACAAGCCATCGAATCCTTGCTTTCTCCATCCTTGTTTCAACAATTCCTGTCATTGGAGGAGAGGATCCAAAGTCCCTCCTCCTCCAATGAGCTTTGGAGGAATTCAAGACATGCCATTTGAGAAGAATTGAGGACACAAGGACAGAGGAATGAATATGTTCAGACACAGCCAAAGAGACTAAGGTCAAAGGAAAAAGCTTACCTAAGTTATCCGTGACCTCGATCGTGTCCTGGAAGTCTTTCATCCTAAGACCGTAGACGTCCACAAAGTCTTCCACCAACCGGAACAGCTCCTTGATGTTAGGACCCAACTAAGAGAGAGAGAATAAGGGAAGCCAAAGAGAGAGAGAGATGAGAAAGAGATAGATGATAGACAGCGAAAGAGAGAGAGGAAGAGAAAGAGAGACACAGGGAGTGAGAGAGAAAGACACAGAGAGAGAGAGAGAGAGAGAGAGAGAGAAAGAGAGAGAGAGGAGACAAGAGAACTGATGGAGCGAACACCAAACAGACACCCACTGTTCATATGCATCACACACCATCCATATATCTCCAGGGAGACTGGTATGATGTCACTATGATGCCAATGGCTAGACACAAAGGCACCAGAGAATAGTCATTGAAATGATCTCTGTACAACACTTGGCCGACACACATCAAGGAGCACAAACTGTGACCATGCATGCTAGCTCATGTGTGTGCATAAAGAAGCGCCAGTGAGTCTGTGAGAATAAGAGAAAGAGACCAACTCACCAGTTGTGCTTCTTCCCATCTCTCTCTGTTCTCCTCCATCAGCAGGTTACTGACTGACTGGACAAAGTTCTGTGATCCAGTAGAGAAGGAAGAGAAAGGGAGCGAGGAGGCCATGAGACATTACTCT
The DNA here is from genome assembly GCF_057628025.1 of Oncorhynchus mykiss. Lineage (NCBI taxonomy): Eukaryota > Metazoa > Chordata > Actinopteri > Salmoniformes > Salmonidae > Oncorhynchus > Oncorhynchus mykiss. The sequence goes on from NC_143024.1 coordinate 28,480,897, forward strand.
ACAACATTAGCCATCAATAGACCTACTACAAACATTCACTCCAGCCATTTATTTAACACCAGTCAATTCTAAATGTAGCCCTGACCCAAACCTAATGACCTAATGACTTGGACTTCCAATCCAAACACATGCTCCCTCCTCTTACTCTCATGTCTGCATTGCTGGGGCTGTTGTAGGCCCTTCTGAAGATCTCTGTCATGTTCTTCAGTACGTCCACTATGGCCAGCAAGTCTCCACTGTAGCTGGTCCCATCGCTGGACGTCACCCTGAGCTTGGTCATCACCTCTGAAACTCCATCCCCCACAAGCCCTCGCTGGGCCTTGGACAGGTGTTCCCGAGTCTGTGGAGGAAAGGTATGAGTGAAGCACTCAGAAAATATCACCATTACATAGAGGTGATCTTCTGATCAACTCACTTGTTAGTAAAACTAACATACATTTCCTGTCTGTCTTCTTAATTTGGTCTTGACCATTTATGATTTGTTAGTAACATCCCACTGGTCACACACTGGTTGAATCAACATTGTTTCCACGTCATTTCAAAGAAATGACCTTGCACCAACGTGGAAAAGACATTGAATTGACATCTGTGCCCAGTGGGATGTATTGAACTGAGCAAGCAAAATATCTCAAATGGCATTCTATGGGCACTTTGTAGCTGCTGTTTTCAGATGTAATGTACAAGAGTCCATTTTCAATCGTTGGTCATCTCTCTGGTACTCACCAGTGTTTGGATGCTGCGGTAGTCGTTGGAGATACACTTCATATAAGTGGGGTTCTCCCAGTAGGCTATTCCCTCATCATCCAGGGTGCACCGCCTCAGGATCAGCCCTGGATGGGGACACAGACTGGGGAGTTAACATCACTAGAACCGTGGGATCCTAGAGGCATAACCCATCTTAAGCCAGGCATGTCTTATGGGTATCCCTCTGGCTAGGTGTAGATCAGGAAGGTTAGTAAGGGTTTACTCTCAGACATGGCTGTAGACTCTTATGGCGTCTAACGTCTGAAGCCATTGGAGTCTACAGCTACAGTGTATTCAGAAAGTATTCAGACCCCTTAACTTTACCCACAATTTGTTAAGTTACAGCCTTATTCAAACATTTATTCCATATTTTTTTCACACAATTTCCACAATTTCCACACAGTACCCCAAAACGACAAACAAAAACATGTTTTTAGAATGTTTTACAAATTTATATGAAAAAACTAACAGAAATACCTTATTTACATACAGTAAGTATTCAGACCCTTTGCTAAGAGACTCAAAATTGAGCTCAAATTAATTATATTTTTATTGATTATTCTTAGATGTTTCTACAACTTGATTGGATTCCAGCTGTGGTAAATTCAATTGATTGGACATGTTTTCCAAAGGCACACACCTGTCTATATAAGGTCCCACAGTTGACAGTGCATGTCAGAGCAAAACCCAACCCATGAGGTTAAAGGAATTGTCTGTGGAGCCCGGAGACAGGATTGTGTTGAGGCACAGACATTTCTGCAGCATTGAAGGTCGACAAGACCACAGTGGCCTTCATCGTTCTTAAATGAAAGAAGTTTGGAACCACCAAGACTCTTCATAGAGCTGGCCACCCAGCCAACTGAGCAATCAGGGGAGAAAGGCCTTTGTCACTCTGACAGAGCTCCACAGTTCCTCCGTGGAGATGGGAGAACCTTCTAGAAGGACAACCATCACTGCAGAACTCCACCAATCAGGTCTCAATGGTAGAGTGGCCAGACAGAAGCCACTCCTCAGTAAAATGCACATGACAGCCCGCTTGGAGTTTTCCAAACAGCACCTAGAAATCTTTGGTCTGAATAGAAATCTTTGGTCCCTACAGTGAAAAATGGTGGCAGCATCATGTTGTAGGGATGTCTTTCAGCGGCAGGGACTGGGAGACTAGTCAGGATCGAGGAAAAGAAGAACGGAGCAAAGTACAGAGAGCTCCAAGCGCTCAGCACCTCAGATTGGGGCGAAGGTTCACCTTCCAACAGGACAATGACCCTATGCCCACAGTAAAGACAACACAGGAGTGACTTCGGGACAAGTTTCTGAATGTCCTTGAGTGACCCAGCCAGATCCCGGACTTGAACCCGATCGAACATCTTTGGAGTGACCTGAAAATAGCTTTGCAGCATCGCTCCCCATCCAACCTGACAGAGCTTCAGAGGATCTGTAGAGAAGAATGGGAGAAATTCGAACAAATACAGGTGTGCCAAGCTTGTAGCGTCATACCTAAGAAGTCTCGATGTCTGTAGTCAATGCCACTGGTGCTTCAACAAAGTACTGAGTATTGGGTTTAAATATTTATGTAAATGTGATATTTCAGTTGTTGTTGTTTTTATAAATGTGCAAAAATCTGTAAAAACCTGTTTTAGCTTTTCATTATGGGGTATTGTGCATAGATTGATGAGGGAAATAACATTTTTTGAATATATTTTAGAAATATGCTGTAATGTAACAATATGTGGTAAAAGTCAAGAGGTTTGAATACATTCCGAATGCACTTTATGTCTCAGGGTAAAAGGGAGGTAGCTCACCATTGGCATTGGGAGGGCAGCGTACGGCCGCTGTGTCCCCTGCTGGAGTCATTTTCCACACTACGTTGGAGAAGTTCTCCTCTGCACAGATCTCATGAGGTTCTGCACCAAAACCAAAAGCAAACATCAGTGTTCCACCAATCTGAGTGTCAAATGGGTCGTTCCACCGATTCAGTACCTTTTCAGAAGTGTAACTTGGTAAAAAAACAACAACATTTGATTTCACAAAATGTGTACACCTGTCATAAAGAGCACATGTTCATGGTTTCCCATCTCAAGAGGTTAAATAAAGTAAAGAATAGCAAGTGACTATTAAGTGCCAACTAAAGTAACAGGGTTTCCTCTTAAATCAGCCATGAATCCCCTTGTGACAGGAGGAATGGGAGCTTGTTGTGTGCATATCATGGCTTCTTACTCTCTCTCCCACCCCAGATTTTACAACAGTCATACATTCCTGGTAAAAACTCTCTGCACTGCCATGGAGTATTGAGGGAGAGAGCCTATGGAGAACAAAGACATTATTCTTGCCAAAACTCCTAATCCCCAAAATTGGAGAATTAAACAATATTTCTATTTTTGAGAATGTTGGAATGGTCCGTGGACACTTAAGGTTGTTTCATTTGGTGAGCTCATGAAGGACAGGAAACACACATTACTGTGTCTTTGGTTGTGTACACTTCTCAATTATGGGTTTTGCATCTGATGGTTGTATAAAATATATGACTGAATATGAAGCTATTTGTGAGAAGATGTAATGTGATGTTGGCCTTCTAAACGAGATACTTGTTTAGATATAAAGTTTTAACTAGTCAGTGGCCACGCCCCCGTGAGCCCAGAAATTACGTAAGGCGTCATGGAACCGCCCCGTCTTCCACAGAGGACAAAACCACTCCTGATAAAATGTACATCAGACCAGAAAACATGGAAGCTGTCACTACATGTTGAAATTGTTGGCAACTCTACCAAAAGACAAGACCAGAGAACGTGGAGATCATTCCCGAGTTGAAATGGCTAAGAAATCTACAAACTAAAGAACAGTTATTCAGGCTGCAGCTGTTTTTAAATCATTTAGTCTGATAAACGCATCCGATCAAAGAAGTACTCTGACGTATCCAATATAACAACTGACATCTACGACAGACTTTGATCTTTGGTGGACAAACCAGAGGCTTTCTGTTGACTGACTATCCAGCAGACAGACCAGCGATCACAGAGAGACAACAAAGGCATACACTCGTGAATATGTCAATTGCATTTCTAAAATCCAAATGTGCGGTTGTTAGGGTGCTAAATGTCTATATTTACGATGAAGTATTCAACTGTATGTATGTAGTGAATCCACACTGAGTTTCCCGCTCTTGAACTGTCCCCACCCCTTTCTACCAAGCTGTCATATCGGCTTAGCCCACTAGGGATTTTTCTATCATGTCAGTCACCAATGTTTGAACTATTGTGTGTGTGTTTGTAAGTCTGTAATTGATAAGATGTATTATTTAGCAAATAAATAATTAAGCCAATTTGTATATTGCTAATTCATGATTTATGCTAGGGTTCGTGCAGATATCCAAGGGTTTGCGACATTCAGTAAAGACACCGATGAGGTAATAATACATTAATAAGTGACTGTAATTCATAAGATGTGAAAATATTCAAAGAGTTAATTCTGGGAATAAATACTGTTTAAATATTTTCCAGTGGTGCCCCGACTTCCTAGTTAATTAAAGTTACATGATTAGTTTAATCACGTAAGGAATAATTACACATAGAGAATTGATTTGATGATATAGGTCTTCACATTTAATGATAGTCAACGCTACGAGACTATCTATGGGTATCAGGGTTGACGTGTTATCCTCGACCCACTCAGTTTTCCGCCACAAAACACCAGAAATTTGCCAAATATAGTTAAACCAGCTCACCTTTTTTTTACACTATGATTTGATTATAAGATGTTCAATTATTATATTGAAAAAAATATCTTAAAAAAGGAATAGTTTCACCATATTAAAATGAGAGTTCAGTTCATGTAACAGGGTTGACCTTAAAATGAGAGTTCAGTTCATGTGGACGTTCATGTGGACTTTGACTTTTGTCAAAGCAACAAAGGCAGCAGCTTCTCTTCCTGACATACAATATAACGGAGGACAGAGGGTTGATGGAGGAAGTGTCAAAATGCTGCATTTTTCTATTTTAGCCAGCTTTTTTCATATTCAAAATCAGATTTATTGAATTCTCCATCTGGTCTATATTAAAGGGGACTTTATTTAAAGCAAGAATCAGCAAAACTGGTAACAAAACTGTCACCTCTCCTGTGTTCTGGTAAAAAAAAGTTGAGGGATGGACCTGGAGAAATGTAACCACTCTCAAATTCAATAAGAGTTATGATTGCAAGTACTGATTCCATAACATCAAAATGATACTTCAAACCATGTTTTGAGGCTATACCGTGTTTGCTTACATTTACATTAATTACAAACATTATAGTAAAATATGCTTGTATTTTTTGTTCTGATGTGGTACGACAGTTGAACTAAGCTCATGAGGCATTTATAAGCTATATTCTTCAAGAATCAATCGGGTAAATACGGTATCATTAATTTATAAGTATAAAAATGGATGTAGCAACTCCAGCTATAATATAACCATTTTTTTAAAGGCAATATTGGTGCACAATTTCTACTTAAAATATCAAAAGGTACGCAAAAGGCATTCAATTCGTGAAACAACCCAAATATGTTCAATTTTGACAAAAGATATGAAGCAAAAGTAAATATGAGATACAGGACGTATAGTATAATAAAAAATGACAGATTGCCGATGACATCAGCTGATGTAAAGAGGGCTTTATAAATACATTGGATAGATTGATTAAGAGCACACCTTTCCATGACTGTGTTCTGACTACTCACCTGGACACCGCTTCTCATTGCAGCGTCGCACCTCCTCCCGATCTCCAGGACAATTTTCACCCCCAAAGAAGGGCCCATAGCAAATCCTCTGTCTCTGTTGGCTCCCCCCGCCACATGTCTTGGTGCAGCCCACCCACGACGTCCAAGGATGCCACTTCCCCTCCACTAAGACATAGAAGACAGCTCTAATGGTTAAGATCAGGATTAGCGTAGAGTAAACTGATCCTAGATCTGTATACCTGTGGGCAACATCTACACAGAGTTTTGACAGCAGATGTTACCTGGGCACTCCCGTAGGAAGCAGTCTCTGGTCTCTATCCACTCCCCGCGACACTCTGATCCTCCGTACGAAGGTCCGTTACACTCCCTGATCCGCTGCATGGTCCCGTTGGAGCAGGACGCAGAGCATGAACCCCAATTAGCCCACTCATTCCACACCCCATCAACTGGGACAGCAGAGAGAAAGAGAGTAGAGCAGAGAGGGAGAGGGGTATGGGAGAAAATAAGAGGGAGAGAGAGACAGAAAGAGAGAGAGAGAGACAGAAAGAGAGAGAGACAGAAAGAGAGAGAGAGAGAGACAGAGAGAGACAGAGACAGAGAGATCATGGTTACTTCTGTAGATGTACAGTTGAAGATTACATACACTTAGGATGGAGTCATTAAAACTCGTTTTTCAATCACTCCACAAAATTCTTGTTAACAAACTATAGTTTTGGCAAATCGGTTAGGACATCTACTTTGTGCATGACACAGATCATTTTTCCAATAATTGTTTACAGACAGATTATTTCACTTATAATTCACTGTATCACAATTCCAGTGGGTCAGAAGTTTACATACACTAAGTTCACTGTGCCTTTAAACAGCTTGGAAATTTCAGAAAATTATGTTGTGGCTTTAGAAGTTTCTGATAGGATAATTGACATAATTTGAGTCAATTGGAGGTGAACCTGTGGATGTATTTCAAGGCCTACCTTAAAACTCAGTACTTTGGCAACAAGGGAAAATCAAAAGAAATCAGCCAAGACCTCAGAAAAAAATTGTAGACCTCCACAAGTCTGGTTCATCCATGGGAGCAATTTCCAAACGCCTGAAGGTACCACGTTCATCTGTACAAACAATAGTACGCAAGTATAAACGCCATGGGACCACGCAGCCATAATACCACTCAGGAAGGAGACGCGTTCTGTCTCCTGGAGATGAACGTACTTTGGTGCGAAAAGTGCAAATCAATCCCAGAACTACAGCAGAGGACCTTGTGTTGATGCTGGAGGAAACAGGTACTCAAAAAAAAAAAAAAAGCGTGTGCGTGCAAAGAGGCCTACAAACCTGACTCAGTTCTTCACACCAGCTCTGTCAGGAGGAATGGGCCAAAATTCATCCAACTTATTGTGGGAAGCTTGTGGAAGGCTACTCAAAACGTTTGACCCAAGTTAAACAATTTAAAGGCAATGCTACCAAATACTAATAGAGTGTATGTAAACTTCTGACCCACTGGGAATGTGATGAAAGAAATAAAAGCTGAAATAAATAATTATTTCTGCTATTATTCTGACATTTCACATTCTTAAAATAAAGTGGTGATCCTAACTGACCAAAGACAGGGAATTTTTACTTGGATTAAATGTCAGGAATTGTGAAAAAATGAGTTTAAATGTGTTTGGCTAAGGTGTATGTAAACTTTCGACTTCAACTGTATTAGTTTGTCTACGTCTCTGTGTGCATAACGCAACGCACACACATTGTACATGTTTTGATTCAACCTTCGTGCATAAAGAAGAACCTTTTCACATGACCTTCTCAGGGATAATTTGTCTCTATATAACCATAGAAGTGACTGCCATGATGACTGAAGTTGTAAAAAGTAGTGCACTATATAGGGAATACTGTAGGGTGCCATTTCGAAAGCAGATGAGTAAGAATCCAGTGAGAAATCTGCGTAATCTCACCTGGGCAGACAGCGATGTTGCAGAACTTGGTCTGCTTCTCCGGCCCCATACAGGGGTCTCCCCCAAACTGAGGGGGCTTGCAGCTGCGCGTGCGATCCCGGTAACCACGGCCGCAAGTTGACGAACACAAGCTCCATGGCGACCACTCATCCCAAGTCCCATGCACTGCAATCAGAGCGGCTAGCGTATGATTTATAGAGAGAACCACACAGACCTTCACCACGACAACAACAACAACAACAACAACATCAACTCCAAAACACATAATCATCCAACACTCTATGATACAAACCAGCCTGATGCCATAATGCCATCACAAACATCCTTCTCTCAGTGCCTGCATGGTTCCCCTGTGTAGACTACTCTGACCTTATTTCAGTGTTTAAATGTATTCACCTGCATAGTTCCATATTAAAGTCCTGGTCTGGAGGGTTATTGTCTGTTACGTAAGAGAAGCCCCAGGATGCATTGCACAGAGAGGTTCTGTAAAGACAGCACCAGGAAGTTGGGCATCAGAATAACTATTCTGCTGCTCAGCAGGTAAGCCCCATGCCCATCTCTCTGAGGCAGAGGCTTCGAAAGAGGATTTGTATAGGGCTATAGACATCCAGGCCATGGAGTTGTTCAGTGGGAAGAAGGAGTAGAGATCTTCAGGGGGAGAGAGGAGGGCTTGTATGTATGAGCGGAGCCAGGAGAGGGCTGGAGACGAGGGGCAGCAAGGAAACAGCTGGGAGGGGGGTAGGTGGAGGGGCTTAGCTTACCTGGACAGACGGCAGAGTTGTTGCAGGGCCTCTGCTCTCGGAGCGGGCCGCTGCACTGGGTGCTGTAGGAGGAGGAGACACAGAAACGCGTGCGGCTCTGCCAGCTCTCACCGCATGTGGCCGAACACACACTCCACGACGACCACTCCTCACCTGACGCAGTCTGGTCCACTGAGGGGGAGGGAGGAAGGGAGGGAGGAGGAGAGGAGGAAGGGATGGTCCAGGGTGGAGGGGGGAGGAGAAGGGCCGAAACTAATTATCATGCAGGAGCAGCCTCCCATTGGCCAAAATAGGAAGGGGCGTGGCATGGTTTGGCGTAGGGGAGATTCTGTGCTGCCAGGCTCCCTGGGCTCTGATTCCATATCCTTAGCATTGACTTGACATACAGGGGAAGGCAATGCGATTGGTTACTGGATATGTCAATCATTTCCCTGGCTGCCATGACTGCCCAATGCATTCAGTAGACCCGGTTAGTCAGTCAAGCCAAGTCTGACCAATGGGACAAGCTGGTCAGTCATGGCTGTCCAATGGCAGGGGTGAGGGGGAACCTGATTCGCTAATTCAGCGGAGACTTATCCACTCTTCAAGACAGGACACAATCTCCAGTATAGCGGCTACATTCATGACCTCACAAAACAACAAAACAGCAAACAGTTTCACTCTATTTATTCAGGGTCCATGTTGGAATTAGTGCCGTGGCACTTAGGCAAGAAAGAGTTTGGGAGATTTTGATGGATGTACAGGCCTATGTGAGGGAGGGATTCAGGGATAGCTAGCTATAGCCTTGGTGCAGTGACAGACTATAACGGTAGGAGGTGGTCCTGTGTGGTCTGTGACCCAAGCGGCTGTTAGAGACTGATGCATGGGCTCCCTCTGCGTCCTGTTGTCTTACCTGTCTGTGGGGCCTGCTGTCCGCCGCCACCGCCTCGCGTCTTGTCTACCTCGCCACCGCCGCCATCACGCTTGCGGCTGTCCACGGAGCGAAGTGATTGGCTGCGAGTGAGATGACGGCCTTTGCCTAGAGGGGTGGGGCAAGGCCAGGGGGGGAGGGGTTAGCAACTTAACCACCAATGGCATTTTGTTTTTAGGACACAACCGTGACGTGATTGGTCACCCAGAAGAGCATCAGCCAAACTTGGGAATTTTGTAATGGAAACCAGGTGTGGTGTGTGATTGTGTGTTTGTGTATTTACTGTGTCTCTCGCTGTCTTTTTTGTCTTTGGAACCGTGATTGTTAGTTCACGAACAGATGGAATAAGAACATGGAATTCTGACATTGATCACAATCTATCAAAACATCTATAGTTCTGAAGACTGGAAGAGGGATACAGAGCTATTGGAAGCCCTGTTCCTAAATCCTCCTTACTTCTATAACATGGATTATATGCACATTGCAGTGTGAGGGATTCTTCAGTCTCTTTCTTAAGAGTTATCCTTCTGTATTTGCCTTGAGAGGTTGACTATGTCCAAATAATAGCATCAATCAAAGTCCCCTTTCCAACATGGCCTCCTTACATTACAAGAATGACTTGTTGGACGGAAGAGAGTGGAGGGAATAAAGGACAAGAGAAAATAAAAGTACATAGAGAAATAACAGAGAAATGAGATTGAGAGAAGAACAAAAGAGAGAGAGAGAGTCAAAGAGAAACAGACATAGATATTTAGATTGAGGAGGACATACACACATACCCACATATACACACTAGTGGTGCGCAGGTCAGCTGTTTGTTCACACATACCCACATATACACACTAGTGGTGCGCAGGTCAGCTGTTTGTTCACACATACCCACATATACACACTAGTGGTGCGCAGGTCAGCTGTTTGTTCACACATACCCACATATACACACTAGTGGTGCGCAGGTCAGCTGTTTGTTCACACATACCCACATATACACACTAGTGGTGCGCAGGTCAGCTGTTTGTTCACACATACCCACCAGCAATTGCTAATAATCCATCTGCAAACCCACGACTGTATGAGATAAAGTGAAAATCTGAGACCCACACCCGTCCCTAACCTGCTAATATAGAATATGCGCTGTAGGCTACAGTCAGAGACGCTGGAAATTGTTTTTGACACAGGAGGTGCCGGATTTCTTTTTGCCTGATCTAGATATGTTCCTGGTTTATAATTTACAACATTTTGGTAGGTTGGGCTGTGAAAACTGATGATAATAAAGATTGCACCTCTACAGATGGTATCTGACTGCACATTCTCTCAAGATGCTCAAAGTAAAAAATCATATTTCACCTGCATTTGGTGTGACATTTTACTGCAAGAAATGCTTCATTCTGTTAATATCAAGGCTATGTGAGAGTTTGTAGACCTACAGTCAGTGTCCAGATGTCAGTTTCCATTTAACCCATCTGAACAGTAGGAGACAGTTCCCTTGATGTGTCATTGGCCTATTTGAAGTCCCCGTCTTGTGACTGTTGAATTTGTATAGCGCCTCACAATCATCACACATAACATCGCCGGCACTGCTAGCATCCTATTTGACCACTTCACCAAATCTTTCCCAAACATGACTTTTCTGGCCTCCCTTCTCTTTATTTTCAACTCTCTTTTTTTGCAGCTTTTCTCTTATTGAAATACAGTAAACTCTGACATTGTCCATTTTGCCTCCAGGGATCAACATTAACTGTTTCTGCCCGTTCCCAAAAACATTTGGTGATTGGTGTGTAGACTATTTGGCACGTGTATATTTACGCCCTTGAGCTTAGGCTTGGGCACTAATGCCGGATAGTCTAAAATAATGAAATGAAAATGTAAATATAGCCTATAGATAGAAATTACACAATAATTATTCATTTATGGATTTGTTAAGTTATTGTTTTTTCTTTGTTCAACCCACCTGCCACCCACCCGCACTTCATCCACACAATATGTCATGATCTAAACATGTCCGCCCTGCAGATATAACTACATGGATATGACTACAGGGATGTAACTACAGGGGTATAACTACAGGGATATAACTACAGGGATATAACTACAGGGATATAACTACAGGGATATAACTGCAGGGATGCAACTACAGGGATATAACTACAGGGATATAACTACAGGGATATAACTACAGGGATATACAGTGCCTTGCGAAAGTATTCGGCCCCCTTGAACTTTGCGACCTTTTGCCACATTTCAGGCTTCAAACATGAAGATATAAAACTGTATTTTTTTGTGAAGAATCAACAACAAGTGGGACACAATCATGAAGTGGAACGACATTTATTGGATATTTCAAACTTTTTTAACAAATCAAATACTGAAAAATTGGGCGTGCAAAATTATTCAGACCCTTTACTTTCAGTGCAGCAAACTCTCTCCAGAAGTTCAGTGAGGATCTCTGAATGATCCAATGTTGACCTAAATGACTAATGATGATAAATACAATCCACCTGTGTGTAATCAAGTCTCCGCATAAATGCACCTGCACTGTGATAGTCTCAGAGGTCCGTTAAAAGTGCAGAGAGCATCATGAAGAACAAGGAACACACCAGGCAGGTCCGAGATACTGTTGTGAAGAAGTTTAAAGCCGGATTTGGATACAAAAAGATTTCCCAAGCTTTAAACATCCCAAGGAGCACTGTGCAAGCGATAATATTGAAATGGAAGGAGTATCAGACCACTGCAAATCTACCAAGACCTGGCCGTCCCTCTAAACTTTCAGCTCATACAAGGAGAAGACTGATCAGAGATGCAGCCAAGAGGCCCATGATCACTCTGGATGAACTGCAGAGATCTACAGCTGAGGTGGGAGACTCTGACCATAGGACAACAATCAGTCGTATATTGCACAAATCTGGCCTATATGGAATACTAGCAAGAAGAAAGCCATTTCTTAAAGATATCCATAAAAAGTGTTGTTTAAAGTTTGACACAAGCCACCTGGGAGACACACCAAACATGTGGAAGAAGGTGCTCTGGTCATATGAAACCAAAATTGAACTTTCTGGCAACAATGCAAAACGTTATGTTTGGCGTAAAAGCAACACAGCTCATCACCCTGAACACACCATCCCCACTGTCAAACATGGTGGTGGCAGCATCATGGTTTGGGCCTGCTTTTCTTCAGCAGGGACAGGGAAGATGGTTAAAATTGATGGGAAGATGGATGGAGCCAAATACAGGAACATTCTGGAAGAAAACCTGATGGAGTCTGCAAAAGACCTGAGACTGGGACGGAGATTTGTCTTCCAACAAAAGGTGGCGCTTCAAAGTATTAACTTAAGGGGGCTGAATAATTTTGCACGCCCAATTTTTCAGTATTTGGTTGTTAAAGAAGTTTGAAATATCCAATAAATGTCGTTCCACTTCATGATTGTGTCCCACTTGTTGTTGATTCTTCACAAAAAAATACAGTTTTATATCTTTATGTTTGAAGCCTGAAATGTGGCAAAAGGTCGCAAAGTTCAAGGGGGCCGAATACTTTCGCAAGGCACTGTAACTACAGGGATATAACTACAGGGATATAACTACAGGGATATAACTACAGGGATATAACTACAGGGATATAACTACAGGGATATAACTACAGGGATATGACTACAGGGATAGAACTACAGGGATATCATTACAGGGATATAACTACAGGGATATAACTGCAGGGATATAATTACAGGGATGTAACTACAGGGATATAACTACTGGGATATAACTACAGGGATATAACTACAGGGATAGAACTGCAGGGATATAACTACAGGGATGTAACTACAGGGATGTAACTACAGGGATATAACTACAGGGATATAACTACAGGGATATAACTGCAGGGATGTAACTACAGGGATATAACTGCAGGGATGTAACTACAGGGATATAACTGCAGGGATGTAACTACAGGGATATGACTACAGGGATATAACTACAGGGATATAACTACAGGGATATAACTACAGGGATATAACTACAGGGATATAACTGCAGGGATATAACTACAGGGATATAACTACAGGGATATAACTGCAGGGATGTAACTACAGGGATGTAACTACAGGGATATAACTGCAGGGATGTAACTACAGGGATGTAACTGCAGGGATGAAACTACAGGGACCGCAGGTTATGAGTCAACCCCAACATCACTCACAGACACACGCATACGCACGCACGCACACACTTACACACACACACACACACACACACACACACACACACACACACACACACACACACAGAAACACAGAAACAAACACACACATACACACAGGTACGCACACACATGGTCGGGGCAATGTCTTTGTCAAGCTCACCACTGCAGGGCTGAGGGTTACAGGGCCTTCCCTCCTCCACTACTCCCTCACACAGGTATGTCTCCTCCGGGGGAGATTGACAGGTACGGCTCCGGGTCTGAACGCCACCACCACAGTCACTGCTGCACTCCTTCCACTCCGCCCACACACTCCAGCCACCTGTAGGGGCACACACACACACACACACACACGCACGCACACGCACACACACGCACGCACACACACACACACACACACACACACACACACACACACACACACACACACACACACACACACACACACACAGTAAGCCACTGTTTTCATGCAAAACATCCCTTTAAATTAAAACATAAAGGTGTACAGGAGTGATAAATGTCATTGTCATTTCAGAATCCATGTCCAGCAATTCTCATTTGAGGTTTCTCCATTAAGATGTGGCTGTAGTTATGAGGAAGAGGAGGAGGAGGAGGAGAAGTGTATAAATAGCAGCAGCTGAATGGTCTTCTTCTCTAAGCCTGTATCCCAAATGGTACCCTATTCCCTATATAGTGCACTGGGCCCTGATCAAAGGTAATGCACTATATAAGGGATAGGGTAGTATTTGGGACACAGACTTTGTGTCTTCTCTATGTCCTATAGTTCATGAATGTTTAATGGGGCAGACAGATGCCTTTCAGCTCCCACAGGCCCCCACAAATATGTATTAATCTGCATGAATAGAACATGATGCTGGATGACGTCCAGACACACACAGTTTTAATTACTCGCAAATCAGTTTCCTCAGGGCAACCGGTGGGGTGGGGTGAGAAGGAAGGGAGGGCCTTGAAGAGCACAGTGCACGTGAAACAGTTAATTGAGAGGAGGAGGAGAGAGAGAGAGAGAGAGAGAGAGAGAGAGAGAGAGAGAGAGAGAGAGAGAGAGAGAGAGAGAGAGAGAGAGAGAGAGAGAGAGAGAAAAGCAAAGAGGGGCAATGTTTCATTAAAATACTTTACACCCAGGTAATACAAGGTTTAAAGGAATTCCATCCACACAATCTAAGGACAGAGAATAATAGTTTTAAATGGAAAAAAGCCTCAATATTGTTTCTGAATTTAGCTGTTGATGCACCACTGAGCACAGTCAATACCCATTTGTTTTCTCCAGGATGACCGACTGAGGCCAGATTGTTTACTTGTGACTGTGAAATTGGATTTGTTTAAGTTTCTGTGACCAGAGTACATCTCCATCATCCAATCCCAGGCAGCGCTAACAGTAAACCACCAAAACATCCAATGGGAGAACAATAAATAACCCTGCTGAATAGCACCACACCAAAACACCCTGTCCACCAGTCAGAGCAAAGTCAAGCACCCACCCAAACAATGACAAGTACAGTACCTCCCCCCTCATACACACACTCAAATTTAAATGTGCACTAAAAAAGCCCTCCACCCACTCCACCCAATGCTATTTTAAATGGATGCATTGTGGCACATTGACTGCTCCTAGGGGCAAATGAAGAGGGTGAAATTATAGCAAAATAACCTTCAGCTCCTCTTCCCCTTGAACCATTTTGGGCTTTTTAGGGTGAAATGCTGCAGCATATGAATACAGAGAGAATGAGAGAGTGCTGTTTCCGTGGAGGGTGTTTGTCAAATAAATGTTTTGGAGAGAGAAAGAGAGAGGGGAGAGAGAGAGAGAGAAAGGGAGAGAGGGGGTAGAGAGTGAAAGAGTGAGAGAGAGAGAACAAAAACTCAATTTGCAGATAAGATTATCTCAGAGAAACAACAGAAGAGTATGAACTTTTGTTGTCCAATAATCCCAGTCAGGCTGGGGGGAAGAGGACGGGAGAGAATCATGCAGAGTTTTCTTCCTCTGTCCTCAAGGACATTTCATTATGTTCTAAAATAATTGAGTGGACTTCAATTGTTGGGCTTTGCAGCACAGCCCAGCACAGCCTAACCCAGCCCTGTGTATCTAAACCCATTACAGTCTCAGTCACTCCTTCATCACACAAAAACTTCCTCCTCTCTCTCCTCCTCTTTCCGCTCTACCTCTCTTCACCTCTGTCCTCCCTCACTCTTATTGTCTGTTCTTCTGCCCCCCCCTCTCTCCATATGTCTCCAAATCTCATACTGTACTTTCTCCTTCCCCTATCTCTCAAGCACACATGCACACTCATTAAAATATATGTAGTACAGTTCTCAGTGTGCGTACTGTACGTGTATTTGTGTGCGTGTGCATGCATGGGTGTCCATCTTTCGTAGTTAACTTCTTCTGAAAGTCACCTTCCCCTCCCATTTGGAGCACTGTAACGGCTGCACTGGCATATCCATTACATATCAGGTTCCTGCTCCAACTGAAATCATCAATACCAGGCAAACTCTCCAACCCCCTGGAAAATCACCCCTCTACAATCAATACAGCTAATGTAACCCTATCTTAAGAGAGCGAGAGAGAGAGAGAGAGAGAGAAAGAGGGAAGGAGTGAAGGGGTAAAGACTACATAATAAATCTAATTGATAGTTGTGTATCTCTGTCTGAGCATAATAATGACGGTATGAGTTTCCGTGAATTTACTGTGTATAGGCTTGTGAGTATTATGTGTACATATCTGTGTGTGTGTGTGTGTGTGTGTGTGTGTGTGTGTGTGTGTGTGTGTGTGTGTGTGTGTGTGTGTGTGTGTGTGTGTGTGTGTGTGTGTGTGTGTGTGTGTGTGTGTGTGTGTGTGTGCATACAAGTCTTGTGTGATTAGTGTCTGGGCTGAGCGGCTGTATGGTTGAGCTCTATCACACGGCTAGTGCTGACACCCAGAGGACAGAAGCAGTCAACTGCAGGCTGGAGATAACACACACACACACAGAGAGAGAGAGGGGGGGGGGGGGGGGGGGCAGAAAGAGCAAGGAAGGGAACGAGAGAGAGAGGGGAGAGGGAGAGAGGGGGAAGGAGAGAGAGGGTGGTAGGGGATGAGGAAAAAGGAAGGCGACAGAGAGATAAGGAGGGAGAGAGAGGGGAATATACTGTATGATAGTTCATGTGTAAAGTTTGCTAGATGTTCTACATTGTCTTTGTCCGCACATGAGAGCACACATCATTGAAAATTAATACATGAAGAGATAGAGAGACAGTGAGAACAACCTGTGTATTTTCCCTTAAACGAGTAATTACCCCGACCACATGTAAATAACACCCATTCACCATCAATGACATAAAGGTCAATGATACTAAGACAACATTCTGCAAAGCCATGACAACATTACAATTTGTCCTTCTTCCTCGTTCTCTCTCTCTCTCTCTCTCTTCTTTTCTTCTTCTCTATCTCTTTCTCTTTCCCTTTTTCCTACCCTCTCCTTCACCCTCTCTCCCTCCCTTTTTCCCTCGCTCTCTCCTTCCCTCTCTCTCTCCATCCGTTTGTGTTCATTCAGACAGTGCTATAGGCTGCATCCAGCAGGTATAATCCAGTGCCTACAGTCAGTCATTCAGTATCCTGCTCTGGATAAATATTTGAACAGCAACACTCACACAATCCCATCCTATCGATCCCTCTCCCTCCCTCCTCTCCCTCTGGGGCCAGGAAGCTTAAACTCAGGTGTCCTCCCATATATATATATATCAACAGCCCTACCCGGTCTATGGTGACATTACCGCCTATTCCCTCTAACCCCATCTAACATTCCTATTCTTCAGTTCCAACTTCAAACCTCCCAGCACAACATCAACACCCTTACCAGTTTGGTAGTGACATTATACTCCATGCACTTCAGTACCCATCCTCAATCCTCTGGTGTCATTACGGCAGGGGCGGCAGGTAGCCTAGTGGTTAGAGCGTTGGACTTGTAACCGAAAGATTGCAAGAGCGAATCCCCGAGCTGACAAGGTACAAATCTGTCGTTCTGCCCCTGAACAAGGCAGATAGGCCGTCATTGACAATAATACTTTTTTCTTAACTGACTTGCCTAGTTAAATAAAGGTCAAATAAAAAATAAAAATGTAAATGACCCCTTACCCTCTCTAACCCCCTGTCCTTCAGTTTCCATCCTCAACCCTCTGTCATTACCCCCTACCCTGTCTAACCCCCTATCCTTCAGTTTCCATCCTCAACCCTCTGTCATTACCCCCTACCCTGTCTAACCCCCATCCTTCAGTTTCCATCCTCAACCCTCTGTCATTACCCCCTACCCTGTCTAACCCCCTATCCTTCAGTTTCCATCCTCAACCCTCTGTCATTACCCCCTAGCCTATCTAACCCCCTGTCCTTCAGTTTCCATCCTCAACCCTCTGATGTCATTACCCCCTACCCTATCTAACCCCCTATCCTTCAGTTCCCATCCTCAACCCTCTGTCATTACCCCCTACCCTATCTAACCCCCTATCCTTCAGTTTCCATCCTCAACCCTCTGTCATTACCCCCTAGCCTATCTAACCCCCTATCCTTCAGTTTCCATCCTCAACCTTCTGAAGTCATTACCCCCTACCCTCTCTAACCCCCTATCGTTCAGTTCCAGCTCCCAACCTTAACACCTACCAGGTCAATGGTGGAATTAACCCCATGTCCCCTCTAACCCTCATGTGCTTCCGTTCCAACTTATTTAGTCCTGTACCCCTGATAACTTTAACCAACATACTGTACTCAACAACTACGTTTGGAATCGCTTTTCTGTTCAGGAAAGGAATTGAAATTCCTATTCAACAATGGAAAAATCCTCATTAAAAATAAATAGTTATTTTCCATTTTCAAATTGGAATTTGAATTCATTTCCTGAATAAATCTCTGAATATAAAAGGAATTTACCCCAACATCTGCCCCACCATGCCACACCCTGACAGTTACCAGCTCCAACCTCTACAACACAAAACAGAACCTCCTCTAACCATCAACCTAACACATCCCTTTAAACCACAACATCCCTTTAAACCACAACATCCCTTTAAAGCCCTAATATAACCTGTGAGCCCAGCTCCAGCCTTTACCTTCCCATTAGTCCGGCTGAATGGACCTATTGTCTATAAATACTTATCAGGTGGAGGGGCTGTATGCTCTCAGGTGCAGGTCAGTCAGGCAGACACTTCAATTCGGATGATGGATGCTTCACTTCAGAGGGTGCGATAAGAAAAAGCTCAAAAGGTCCTTTGACTGGTAGGGATCAAATGGCGGCTATTCTACTTTCTCTATCAGACTGACAGACAGACAGGGAGACGGAGAGGGAGAGAGCTAGAGAAGTTACCAGGCTTTGCTTATTTTCTCTAGACACATCCATCTTCAAGCAGGAACACCTGCTCTGATAAGGGGCTAGCAAATCGTTGTGGGCGAAAATATAGGAGCACGAATACGCACGGACAGACACACATGTGCACAGAAATGCACACATGCACGCACACACACACAAACTTGTTTGTCTGTCAATAATAAACACTTTAGTTTTGAAAACAATACATTTTCCTTGGTTCTGAATTAATCTAGAAAATGTTTGTTTTCATCTTGTTTGTGTCTGAGATGAGAAATGTTGGAAAGCAAGAAAAGCAGCAGATGATTTGACCTTAACTCAATAAGAGAGAAACAGTTTGACTCCAGCTGGAGGTTGTTTACAGGTTGTTACTTACAAGTCGTCCTCGATGTGCAGGGTGTCAGGCTAATGTGTTCCTATGGTTACGGCCAGGGCCTCTGTATCTATTTCCTCTATGGTGAGTAAACTGCCCACCCCCTCACCCCCCTCCATTTTCTCCTGGGCAGTGTGTGTGTGTGTGTGTGTGTGTGTGTGTGTGTGTGTGTGTGTGTGTGTGTGTGTGTGTGTGTGTGTGTGTGCGTGTGTGTGCATGTGTAGTGTGCAGAGCTAGAGGGTTTTATGGGACTTAAAACAATCCCCACCACTGAAATCCTCATTCCTCCTCCTCTTCTCCTCATCCTCCTCCGGTCTCTGTAACTCGTTCTGGAGCCCACCAGGTACCTCTTCTAATGAAAGTGTCACTGTCGTCATTCTCCCTCCTACTGTCTCACAGTTACCAACCAAGGACATTACAATACACTGCTTCATTTCCATGTTCTAAAGGAATGGTTACCTATTTAAAAAACCAAGGACAGCTACTACTGGACTCCTGCCCTGTAGGACGTGTAGAGAGTGAGAGAAACACACACACATACACACACACTCCTAGCACAGAGTGCACTGTGGTAGATTCTCACCACGCTCTGTAATACTCTCATACATCTGAAGCCCTTCTCTCCCCACACAGCGTGGGATGGCATTGTGACTCACAGAGAAAGAGAGGGATGGAAGGATAGAGAAAGAGAAGGAGGAGGTGGATGAGGATGAGGAGGGAAGGGGGGGGGGGGGGTCAGGGCAAACCTCAGGTCCTATCTCCCCCTGCCAGAGTGGTGGGCTGGAGAGAGGGGGCCCTGGAGCCTGTGTGTGTGCGTGTGGTTGTGGGTTTGTTTGTGTGTGTGTACGTGTATGGTTGTGGATTTGTGTGTGTGTGTGTGTGTGTGTGTGCATGGTTTAGGATTTGTGTGTGGATCTGCTTTGGTTTGGAAGAGCACACGTGACATGTCTGTGCTAATGAGCTCTTCTCCTGGGCCTGCCAGGCTCTGACCAGACAGAGAGTGTGTGTGTGTGTGTGTGTGTGTGTGTGTGTGTGTGTGTGGGAGGTGGGCGCTGTGACAGGATACCACCCCTGCTTGTCATTCCTGGGTATATCACCAACGAGAAAAGAGCGAAAAAAAAGCCAGTACATCCCACTGAGCTACTGCTTCATCCCTAACAAGGGCACAGAGACACACACTCTCACACACAAACACACACATGCACTAGAACACTCTCTTAGCAGACACACATAGGCACCCAGGCGTACACACACAAACCTTTATGAGGACACACATTGAGAGACAAAGGCACACACACACACGATGACATTTTGCAGTGCCTTTGGGCGCACGGCGGCAGTAAACTGTACACTGCTGCCTGATCAGAGGACATTCATCTTCATTCTCCCTCTCATCAAATCTGAAGAAAGACAGAGAGAGCCTCAGTCTAGCATTTAAAGCCCTGCTACAGCTCGTATCAGATCCCAAGGTGGCTTAAGGGAGAGAACACACACACCACACACACACACACACACACACACATACATACACATATACACACATACACACCCACACAGAGACATACAGACCAACAGCACTGAAAAGAAACCAATGAAATGAAGAAAATGAAAGACTACAGATCACAGCATGAAGAATTGCCAAGAGTGTGAAAGAGAGTGAAGGAGAGAGAGAGAGAGTGAGAGAGGAAGAGCAAAAGAAAGAAAGTAAGAGAGAGAGGGAGAGAGAGAGAGAGAGAGAGAGAGAGAGAGAGAAAGGTGGAGGTGTGAGAGTGAAAGACGGGGAGAGTGGGAGGTGCGTCAGTTGTAAGCAGTGACGAGTTATCTGTCAGAGCAACAAGGAATTCCTGGAGCAGTGCAGTAGGTTTCACGCACACATGCACACCTACACGCACACAGACACACACAGTCCAATGCTAACCATTATCCACACAGTCACACAGTTACAGTTACGCACAGTAACTGTGCAGACACACACACACACACGTCCGTATGCTCACCAGCCAAAAACTGGAGCCGATCCTTTATCTTCACGCATTAAAGCAGCAATCAGCAATAGAAACAATTACAAAGCCAGCTCCCTGCCCCTGTTTCTGTGAAAAGCTGAGGGATGGGGCTGGAGAAATGTAACCACTCTCAAATAGACAGAGCCATGGATGCAAGCACAGACCATCAATGATATTAACGTTTTAGTTTTAACCATGTTTCGAGGCTATACAGTGTGTGTTTACCTTTACGTTGTTTACAAACACTGGATTAAAACAAGCTCGTATTTGGGGTTCTGATGGGGTACAACAGTTGAACTAAGCTCATGAGGCATGTATAAGTTATTTTCTTGAAGAATCAATGGGTACATACCATTAATTGATCATTAAATTGATGTAGCAACTGCTGATTTGGCAGTAAAATTGCTTAATTAAAATATGCATTTTTAATAAAGCCTTAGAGGGACCTGAGGTAGTAGATCTGTTGGCAGGGAGCTGTGAGAGGAGAGGAGAGGAGAGGAGAGGAGAGGAGAGGAGAGGAGAGGAGACACCATCCCTCAACATTTTCACTAGAACAACTACTCAGACAGAAGAGGGAGAGATAGGAAGATTCATTTTGAAAATGTGTGTTTCAGTGAAGGTATATTATTTTTAAAAAAGGGCTCCCACTTAAAACTGAGTGTAGAACAGCTGGGCTCTATAAGATATGACAGTAGTAGATTTCCTATACAAGACTGTCACACTCTCTCTGCAGGTTTAGCTATTGTACTGTAGCATTGCGTTAGCCCCGGGATGTCAAACAGAGTACAGTCTTACTCCACAGTCTGGCCTGCTCCAACCCACACAGACACCCGGTGGCTAACACTAGGCTACACAACACACACACTAGGCTACATGTCACACACACACACCAGGGATATATCACACACACAAACATAAACACACCAGACACACATTCAGGCACGCAAACACACAGTCTTTTATAGCTAACCTTGTGGGGACACGCAATTCAGTCACATTCAAAATCCTATTTACCCTAACCCTAACCCTAACTCTAACCTTAACCCAAAAACCTAACCCTTACCCTAAACCTAACCCTAGCTCCTAACCCTAACCCTAAAACTAACCCTAGCTCCTAACCCTAGCTCCTAACCCTATCCCTAAAACTTAACCTAGCTCCTTACCATAGCTCCTAACCGTAGCTCCTAGCCCATGATGAGAGAGGGTACCAGTCCAAATTTGGGACCTTTAACCCCTCTGGAAGTATTTTTTTTATCATTTTCTGAAAAATAAGAAGAATGGACGAAAAAAATTCTAAGTACACATTCCAGCCGTGCACCTGGGAATTGAACAGGTTACTAGGTGCACATTTTAAAATGTTTTTTTAATGGCTTTTGACCCACCCAGGTCAAGCCAACTAAGGGGCTCCACTGGTTGTTTTAGCCGTTTTCAACCATCATCACCTGGGAACCCTATGTAATTCAATGACAGAGCTCTGCTGAAAAATGACTAAGTCCAGCATTCGCTCCACAGACTATGTCCAGCCGTGCACCTGGTGATTTAACGGGTTACCAGGTGTCGAGCCTCTACAGGCTAACTACAGACCTCCATGCCTCTTGTCCTACTCTCTCTGCCCTGCCTGCCCGCCTGCCCGCCTGCCCTCTCTCTCGGCCTGTCACTTCAACTCGGTCCACCTGGTACCATTTAACACCCTGTCCCTTCAGACCGCCAGGTCTCCATACATTCTCAACCATGACCAAATGACACACAAAGACAAGGGTGAATTTCAAAGAAATGTACTTTATTTATCAGTGAATCATGGATTGATTTGTCCCTCAATTAGTGACCGTGTCTGGCTGGCATTATGAGGCAAATTATAGTCCCAGTAATACCATGCCTGCGTCGCCAGGGAGTGACACATATGTAACCGACCCTGGATTAAAGTTCACTGTAGCAACGCTTTGTCGAAGTGCACCGAAGGTCCCTTTACTTCCAATGCCGAAATCAGCAAATATCTGGGCCACATACTCCCCAAGATTATCGTACATTTTCCCGCAGGACGTGAAAAAGAACGGCTCTGTGTCTGAGGTGATGCCACTCAGATGAGGCCTGATCTGATGGAAGCATTTAAGCCAAGTGTATTCCTCCTCCGACATCACAATTCTACACTCCCAGAAGCTATAGTTCGTTTTGTGGCTTGCAACGAACAGCGGGTAACCCCCACTTTCCTTGGTTACTTCCATAAAATCCTTCTCACTGAACATGGTGACCGGGATCGCCTAGTGCCATTAAATATGACCAAAGGGCTAGTTATGAGAGCCGCAAACCTACGCCTGTCAGAGCAGGTGGCTCGGACTTCCAGTCTATTGAGAACCGAAGGAATAGCCTGAATACTTATCTCGACAAACCGGCTTAACTCCTCAGCTCTGAGCACCTCGTCTCTTCAGAGGTTGCAAAAATGTTCCCTGTGAGATGCCTGGGTCTGCCCCAAATCCCAATCCATCTTTGCCAAGCAGAGTAACACCTTTCTAATTCCACCGGCTTTAGCCCACAGACTCTTTGGTCTGAACTGCAGAAGATACTTCAGAACACTTTGAACATCGGCCTGATAGATTTTTAACGTGGATGGTGCCAAACCACGGTCTTCACATAGGCTATACAACTCAGACACATGTTTGTAATTAGCCAGGGAACCCAGTCCTTCATCTGCCTTGCCCTCTGACATAATGTGGAGGAATTCCCGTATTCAGGAAAGACTGGAGCGACTATCGTCAATGCATTTCACTGAAGGGTTTTTACCCAGAACGACGCCTTCATATTCGGTCAAAATGCCATATTTTTCAACTCGCTCCGGGCAGGCCCCCGAGCTTCAATAGTGGACGACTGACCGTCGACCTCATCACTCTCGCTGACCATTGAAGTCCCCTTGACGCAGCCTTGCTCCCTCGGTTCCCACCGTGCTTCCCCACCTCTCTGACTGGTTGGCTGCACCACCACCGCCGCTGCCGCCGACTGCTCACCCTCATCCCCCAGCTGCTGCGTCGCCACTGCTGGCTGCTCACCCTCATCCCCCAGCTGCTGCGTCACCACTGCTGGCTGCTCACCCTCATCCCCCAGCTGCTGCGTTGCCACTGCTGACTGTTCACCCTCATCCCCCAGCTGCTGCGTCACCACTGCTGGCTGCTCACCCTCATCCCCCAGCTGCTGCGTTGCCACTGCTGACTGTTCACCCTCATCCCCCAGCTGCTGCGTCGCCACTGCTGACTGCTCACCCTCATCCCCCAGCTGCTGCGTCACCACTGCTGGCTGCTCACCCTCATCCCCCAGCTGCTGCGTTGCCACTGCTGACTGTTCACCCTCATCCCCCAGCTGCTGCGTCACCACTGCTGGCTGCTCACCCTCATCCCCCAGCTGCTGCGTTGCCACTGCTGACTGTTCACCCTCATCCCCCAGCTGCTGCGTTGCCACTGCTGACTGCTCACCCTCATCCCCCAGCTGCTGCGTTGCCACTGCTGGCTGCTCACCCTCATCCCCCAGCTGCTGCGTCGCCACTGCTTGCTGCTCACCCTCATCCCCCAGCTGCTGCGTTGCCACTGCTGACTGTTCACCCTCATCCCCCAGCTGCTGCGTTGCCACTGCTGACTGCTCACCCTCATCCCCCAGCTGCTGCGTCGCCACTGCTGACTGCTCACCCTCATCCCCCAGCTGCTGCGTCACCACTGCTGGCTGCTCACCCTCATCCCCCAGCTGCTGCGTTGCCACTGCTGACTGTTCACCCTCATCCCCCAGCTGCTGCGTTGCCACTGCTGACTGCTCACCCTCATCCCCCAGCTGCTGCGTTGCCACTGCTGGCTGCTCACCCTCATCCCCCAGCTGCTGCGTCGCCACTGCTGACTGCTCACCCTCATCCCCCAGCTGCTGCGTCGCCACTGCTTGCTGCTCACCCTCATCCCCAGCTGCTGCGTTGCCACTGCTGACTGTTCACCCTCATCCCCCAGCTGCTGCGTTGCCACTGCTGACTGCTCACCCTCATCCCCCAGCTGCTGCGTCGCCACTGCTGACTGCTCACCCTCATCCCCCAGCTGCTGCGTCACCACTGCTGGCTGCTCACCCTCATCCCCCAGCTGCTTCCCTGCCACTGCTGACTGTTCACCCTCATCCCCCAGCTGCTGCGTTGCCACTGCTGACTGCTCACCCTCATCCCCCAGCTGCTGCGTTGCCACTGCTGACTGTTCACCCTCATCCCCCAGCTGCTGCGTTGCCACTGCTGACTGCTCACCCTCATCCCCCAGCTGCTGCGTCGCCACGGCTGACTGCTCACCCTCATCCCCCAGCTGCTCCGTTGCCACTGCTGACTGCTCACCCTCATCCCCCAGCTGCTGCGTCGCCACGGCTGACTGCTCACCCTCATCCCCCAGCTGCTGCGTTGCCACTGCTGACTGTTCACCCTCATCCCCCAGCTGCTGCGTTGCCACTGCTGACTGCTCACCCTCATCCCCCAGCTGCTGCGTTGCCACTGCTGACTGTTCACCCTCATCCCCCAGCTGCTGCGTTGCCACTGCTGACTGCTCACCCTCATCCCCCAGCTGCTGCGTCGCCACGGCTGACTGCTCACCCTCATCCCCCAGCTGCTCCGTTGCCACTGCTGACTGCTCACCCTCATCCCCCAGCTGCTGCGTCGCCACGGCTGACTGCTCACCCTCATCCCCCAGCTGCTGCGTCGCCACGGCTGACTGTTCACCCTCATCCCCCAGCTGCTGCGTTGCCACTGCTGACTGTTCACCCTCATCACCCAGCTGCTGCGTCGCCACTGCTGACTGTTCACCCTCATCCCCCAGCTGCTGCGTTGCCACTGCTGACTGTTCACCCTCATCCCCCAGCTGCTGCGTCGCCACTGCTGACTGCTCACCCTCATCCCCCAGCTGCTGCGTTGCCACGGCTGACTGCTCACCCTCATCCCCCAGCTGCTGCGTCGCCGACCGCTCACTGTCAAAGTCCCAGGGTTCACCTTGGGCTCCAGCCACATTCCACCACCATTGTTCTGCTGCATGTACTGCTCTGAATCGGGATGCAGTCTGTCAGTCAGTAGCGGCTCACTAGCATAGCATGCTTCCATTCGATAGTACCAGACTTAAGTTAATGTGCGACTTTGAAATGTTGGTCTATCCGCCCGGTGTTCTGCTTGGGACAAAGTCCACAGTCACGTTTTCATCTGCTGTTCATAGCTTCTCTCTCCTGCCTTCCTGTGTGCGTCCCTGTTTTTTCCATCAACCAACAAACTAAACCTAGCTCCTAACCCTAGCTCCTAACCCTAGCTCCTAACCCTAACCCTAGCTCCTATCTCTAAACCTTAATATAATTCTAACCCTAACACTAATTCTAACCCTAACACCAAACCCCTAGAAATAACATTAACCTTGTGGGAACTAACTAAATGTCCCCAGTGAGTCAAATGTTTGTGTCCACACACATGCACCACAAACTTCAGCTTCTATCTTAGCACTCTGTCAGCCACCCACTCTCTGTCACGAGGGACCAGTGTATGCAACTATCTGCCCAACAAGAGAGGGAGAGAGAGTGTTTCTTTGGAGAGAGATGGAGAGAGACAGAGACCAAGAGAAGTAGCATAGTGTGTGTGGGAAGAGGTGTTAATGCATTAGACTTGCTATAAGACTCTCCTCCCTCTCCTCTGGGAGCAGTGGTTTGATATCCCTTAGTTTAGCAACCTCAAATCTAAGCTGTGTGTGTGCGTGTATGTGCGTGTGTGTGTGTGTGTGTGTGCACAAGAAGCTGTCCTCTCTGGGAACTACCACACACATTCATCTTACTTAACGACAGCATTCTGCTAACATCTGACCACCATAAAGAAAAGTGCAAGTCATGAATACATGTTTTACTCCTCCCTCCTTTCCAGTCCCCTTGAACTCCTCTTACTCTCATTTTTGTCAAATTTCTGTCTTTCTCCCATCTTCCCATTTTCTCAATTTCACGTCCCCACACCAATCTTTCCCTCTTCTCCCTCTCTCTTTGTTTCTCTCCTTGTCTCTCAAATCCCTCCTTTAGTTTGTCACTGCCTCCCCTGCTGTCTCTGTAAAGTGAGAAATGAATCCTCTCCTGCTCCGTGATGTCTTCCCACTGTGCAACACACACACACACACACACACACACACACACACACACACACACACACACACACACACACAGGCTAAGCATTCAAATGAAAGCTGCCTCCTTCGCTTCCTCTTTTTCCTCCTCTTTCTACCAGTGTCGGCCTGCTCTCCAACTGCCTGACCTCTAACGGACTACTCCAGCCATCTGCTCTCCAACTGCCTGACCTCTAACTGACTACTCCAGCCATCTGCTCTCCAACTGCCTGACCTCTAACTGACTACTCCAGCCATCTGCTCTCCAACTGCCTGACCTCTAACTGACTACTCCAGCCATCTGCGCTCCATGTGAAAGGGATAGATGTGTGGACGGGAGGAAGTGTGGAACTGACGTCTCTCCTCTCCTCTCCATAGAAAGAGTGAGCAATAGAGAGAGAGAGAGAGAGAGAGACAAAGAGAGAGATGGAGGGAAGATGGAGGGTGAGATAGACCGGGATCCATTAATCGTGTGCTGAGTGAGGCCTCAGAGACAGACAGGGCCACGAAGGCCTCTGTCTCAATCGCTCACTTCCCAAACCCTTCAACAGTCATATAATTTCATGCTCCTCTTCTCTCCGCTCATTGCTCCTCTCCTCCTCAGCACAGCAAGCCAGTCTGGCTTCCAGCCCATTCCCACACAGAATCCATTATCCTTTCTTCTCTCTCTTCATCCTCAACTAACCCACCCATCCATCCTTCCAGCTAGCCATCCATCCATCGACTGTCTCCCCATGCTCAGTGGGGGTTGAATTGCCACTCAGAGAGGTATAGGAATATCATCAAAGTTCACTTTGACCACTTTGAGGCCCTGCTATTCTGAGAGAGAGAAAGAGAGAAAAAGAAAGAGAGACTGAGAAAGACAAATAAATAAATAGCGACAGAGAGAAAGAGAGAGAAAGAAAGAAAGAAAAAGAGTAGGAAGAGATTCATAATATGAAGAATTCCCCTCTTTCTAGATGTACCCAGCCAAGTCTGTGTTGCATGTACCTCCAGACCACACCCCATGATCTGGATGACATAAAAAGGATAACTAGCCTGTGTGGAGAGGAGAGGAGATGAGAAGAGAGGAGAGGAGAGGAAAGGAAAGGAAAGGAAAGGAAAGGAGACCCTTGGTGACAGGTAACATTAGCTGCGGAGAGAATAGAGGAGAGGAGATAAGAGGAGAGGAGAGCCTTGGTGACAGGGAACATTAGCTGTAGAGAGAGGAGAAGAGACAGGGGGGAGAAGACGACATGAGATACTACCCACAACATCAGCTCTGCTTGGCTGGCTGCAAGACTGAGTCTCCTCCATCAGCCTGGAATCAGCCTATAGGCCTGGGTAGGGGGAGGGAGGGAGAGATTGAGGGAGGGATGGGGAGGGAGAGGTTTGACCAGAGGCTGAAGTGATTGAGAAGAGAAAGAGAGGAAGGATGGATGGATGGATGGAGGGGAAGATGGAGGGAAGAGATGTGGAGGGAGGGAGAGGGCTGGGTGCTCTGAGAAGAAGAGACTAGGGTTGTGATGATACCAGTATCGTGATATTTTTCCTATGGAAAAAATTTAAACACGAAGCAAACCTAACTCTTTGGTAAGTTAAAAACCTGCTGTATTTCAAATATTGTGTGCTATACATTGGAAAATAAATGCAAGTGACTCTGGATGACAACTTAATGTTTGTTTCCAACATTAGGGCTGTTTTCTTTAATAAGTGAAAACTGCTTTGATTTTTTGTTTTCTTGCCTCCATACTAAAGTATCGCGAATCTGGCATTGTCCCGGCCCTAGAAGAGACCAGAGGCTGATAAGAGGAAGTGATGCAGAGAGCGAGAGAAGAAGAGAAAGACGGATGGAGAAGGAGAAGAGGGTTCAACCCAATGGCAGGCAGTAGCCCTAGTCTCCCTCAGGGATGGAGCTCTCAGTTATCAACCTGTCTGTCAGGTCCAGGCTTGGGAAGGGGAGCCAGGATCACACAGCACCATCACACATCTAACCAACTACAGATCCATATCCTTATCCAAGCCCCTATAGTCGCTCTCCTGTGCATCGCCCCCTGCTCAGAGCAGCCATACACAGAAATCCAGCTAGCTACAGTCCCCATAATCTAAAGTTCATCTACTGTGTATCCAGCTCACACACACACCCACTCCCCCCGCTCTGAGCTGCCATTAAAGCTATCCCATATTACACATAGATCATTCTTCCCCAGTCCCAGTCTCCCTTCTCTATTCATCCAGTTCCCCCTCTCTCCATCTTTCCCTGACCATCTCTACCTCCCTCCATATCCCTCCTGCAGCAATCCCATGTCACGCCCAGATCATCCTCCCCAGTCCCAGCCTCCCTCAGGCCGATCCAGTATCTCTCTTCCCAACCACAGAGAGACAGGACACGGCGCCGACCTGCCAAGGTCATTCAGCTCAGAATCCATCAGCTGAAACCCTATACCATCTCTGTTCTGTCTTTTAGCTACTGTCATTCTACTGATCTTTCACGGCCTTTCTACTTTCTGTGACCTAGCCAGAGCATTTTTTTGGATGCTGCATAGTCATTTGAACACAAATTGCCTCAAATTGTCCGGAAATTATAAGGAGGTGGCTATGTCAATTACTTTTCTTTCCTTTAAAATAATTGTTTATTTGTATTGTGACAGGTTAGAGTACGAGGCTCCCTACACATTTATTGATTGACCTGGACCACAGAGGCCCCCCATTTAACATGAAATGGCATGCTATACAGACAAGATGACCAAGTGAGCCACAAGCCTCGCCTACAAGCTCTCCTCCAATAGACAAAACGGCATCACATGCTGGCCAAAACATTTCCACAAATTCCCATAACTAAAACCAGAGAACTATTCCACTCACTGTTGCTGTCAGTATCACTCTTCTCATTGGCACTGGGTAGGCAGTTCTCCAGATAGAACCCGTTCCTGTAGCATCCATCTCCTTCGCTGAGCTGTGGAGGAGGAGGGGGCTCCCAGCACTGACAGGGGGTCTGCATGATGCCACAGGGCCTGTTAGAGGTGCTGGATGCCAGGCAGTCCTCCAGCCACTGGCACAGCATCTGACACGCTGCCATGCTGGGGTTACGCTTCCCCACCACCAGGTACTCTGTCTTAAATTCCCCATCTTCGCTAGCGTTAGGGGTGGTGACCGTCACGCCGGCCCGGGGCGGCCCTTTCCTCATTTGTAGGAACTGTTTCCCAGCCTCCAGAAAGGCCACAGGGGATGAAGAGTCACACAGCTTGACCACCTCGTCGAAGCTCTCCATGCCCAGGTAGGTGCGCGTGGTCTCCAGAAACGAGTCAAACTGGAATGTGCGGAGCTGCCGGGGAATGCAGTCCGTTGTGGAGGTAGGTTTGGTTACCTTGATAAAGATGGTGTAGCGGCGCGGGTCTGGGTTCTGCAGGGTCCAGGAGCAGGGTGCCGTGGGGAAAGTGGAGGAGGACAGGAAGTGGCCAAAGAATCTGCTCTGAACCAGAGTGGAGCAGGTGTCTGACTCAGGCCCTGAGGGAGCAGCAGGGCACTGACTAAACAGTTGTAACAGCAGCAAAAGCAGCAACGATGATGACAGGGGGACTTGGGGGTTCACCAGGTGCCCAGGTAAGGAGGAAAAAAGAGTGGTCGTCATGGTTACCAAATGAATTAGAAAGACCAGAGGGGGTTTGCTGGAACCTCTGTTTTTTTGTAACCTCTCGTCGATCTGTCTTTCTGTCTCACTGATTTTCTGGCAACCAGGTGGGACCTTCAGGGTGTTCACTGAAGCCTCTGGGGGAAGAGGAGGAGGAGGAAGAGAAGGAAGAGGAGGAGGAGGAAGAGGAGGAAGGAAGAAGAGGAGGAGGAGGAGGAAGAGGAGGAGGAGGAAGGAGGAGGAGGAAGGAGGAGGAGAAAGAGGAAGATTGCACTCAGCGGTCCAGTGATCTGTCCATGATTGTGTGTGTCAGTCGACCCAGACTTTCAGACGAACCTGGAGAGAAAGAAATAAGAGAGATATTTTGACCTGAGAGGACACATCACTATAACAGCAAATACACTAGCAAATCAACAAGATAAGACATGAATCATTCGCTCTTTCCATTATACTCTCACCACCAGACTCAGTTTGTGCATAGTGGTTTGATCTCCATTACAACACAGATATATACAGTGCCTTCAGAAAGAAGTCACATCCCTTAACTTTTTCCACATTTTGTTGTGTTACAGCCTGAAGTTAAAATGGATGAAATTTAGATTTTTGTCACACATATTTATAATACCCCCTAATGTCAAAGTTTAATTATGCTTTTCGAAAAGCTGAAATACGTATTCAACCCCTTTGTTATGGCAAGCCTAAATAAGTTCAGGAGTAAAGATTTGCTTATAAAGTCAGATAATAAGTTGCATGGATAATAGTGTTTAACATGAGTTTTGAATGACTACCTCATATCTGTACCCCACACATACAATTATCTGTAAGCTCCCTCAATTGAGCAGTGAATTTCAAACACAGATTCAACCATAAAGATCAAGTAGGTTTTATAATGCCTCACAAGGAAGGACACCTATTGGTAGATGGTTAAAAAAAACAGACATTGAATATCCCTTTGAGCATGGTAATAATATAATATAATATAATAACACTTTGGATAGCGTATCAATACACCAAGTCACTACAAAGATACAGGCGTCCTTCCTAACCCAGTTAACAGAGAGGAAAGAAACCCCTCAGGAATTTCACTAATTCTCAGGAAAGTAGCTAATCACAGGCAAAATCATTGAGGAAAATCTGGTTCAGTCTGCATTCCACCAGACACTGGGAGATGAATGAACCTTTCAGCAGGACAATAACCTAAAAAACAAGGCCATATCTGCACTAGAGTTGCTTACCAATAAGACAGTGAATGTTCCTAAGGCAGTGTATAAAATCTATGGCAAGACTTGACAATGGTTGTCTAGCAATTATCAAAAAACAATTTGACAGAGCTAGAAGAATCTTGAAAACAATAATGGCAAATATTGTACAATCAAATCAAATCAAAGTTAATTTGTCACTTGCGCCGAATACAACAGGTGTAGTAGACCTTACAGTGAAATGCTTACTTACAGGCTCTAACCAATCGTGCAAAAAAAGGTATGTCTTGTCTTTCGCTATGCCGGATTAAGTGATATGACATGCTATTCTTTAAAATAATTTCTCAGTAATTAATATTACCTGATTGAGCTAATAATGTAATTAACAAGAGAGTCGGGGCACCACAAAATAATATTTATAGAGCTGTTATCTTCCGAATAAACTCTTAAAGACCTAGTAATATTTTACATCAATAGCAGTCAATATTAATCGTCACCTCAATTCAGTCTCATCTGAAAGTTGTAAATTATTGGTTATCTGCACGAACCCTGGCTAAGTTGAATCAGCAATACAAAATTGGGTTTAATTATTTATTTACTAGATACCTAACTAATCACACAGAATTACACATACACATAATTAAATCATAACTTGATTACAAATTACTTCATAAAGGAAAATGTCCCTAGCGGGCGGAGCAGATATGACAGCTTGTTACACAAAAGAAAAGGGGCTGGGTTTGAGTGAAAAAGCGGGAAGACTGAGGAACAAAGGGTGATGCTGTGCTATCATAAATACAGTATCTTATGCATTCTAAATTACCGCCCATTTGGAAAAGGAAAATGCAATAAATATTTACTCTGAGCTGCGCTTCAGTAAGTTGGTGGTAGATGGAAGGCTGTGTTGCCAAACCGAGTCCTTTGTCCTTTGAAGAATGTCTCTGGTTGTCAATTGGATACGTTGTAGTAACGTCGTTGTGTGATAGACGGGATACTCTGTCTGTTCCTTCCTAGCCCTCGTTTACAGCTGCTGTTGCTAACTCAACGGCTAGGAGGTATCACTTCTGTAGTTAATAAGAGTTCAAAGATCATACCATTCGCAACCAAAGCTCACGCTGATGTGGCTTCGTTCTGTAGTTATTATCTGAACCATTCTGACATCGGACCGTCGTCCTCACATCCTCGGAACAAGAGGTTATATTGTCGTCAAGGCTTTATATAGGAAGGGAGAGGGGGGCGTGTTTGAAAAGTTTTATAGCCCATGTCCCGTCACAGGGGCGGGCCACTGATTGAGCAGTGAAATCCAAATCTCACATTTTAGAAGCAAAAAACACATTTCATCCCATCACAAATCATTTCATATTCAAACATTTAAATTGAACAACAATTCCATGTGAATCCGATAACTCTGATGTGTAGACTTTCCACTGTCATCTTATCATTGATGAGAATGTCTCAGATGACAACCGAACTGACATCATATTCATTAAGTACCACCACATATGTTCAATTGGTCGGATTAACAGAATATAGTTAATTTCCCCCCACCTTCTGATGTTCCCAGAATCTCTATGTTAACCAAGGTGTTTGCTAATGTAACATCAGTAGGGTAGAGAGAGGAAAAAGGGGGGGAAGAGGTATTTATGACTGTCATAAACCTACCCCCAGGCCAACGTCATGACAGGTATTAGGTGAACAATAGGTAAGTAAAGAAATAAAACAACAGTAAAAAGACAGGCTATATACAGTAGCGAGGCTATAAAAGTAGCGAAGCTACAAACAGACACCGGTTAGTCAGGCTGATTGAGGTCGTATGTACATGTAGATATGGTTAAAGTGACTATGCATATATGATGAACAGAGAGTAGCTGTAGCATAAAAGAGGGGTTGGCGGGTGGTGGGTGGTGGGACACAATGCAGATAGCCCGGTTAGCCAATGTGCGGGAGCACCAGTTGGTCGGCCCAATTGAGGTAGTATGTACATTAATGTATAGTTAAAGTAACTATGCATATATGAAAAACAGAGAGTAGCATCAGCGTAAAATAGGTGTTGGGGGTGGGGCACACAATGTAAATAGTCCAGGTGGCCATTTAATTACCTGTTCAGGAGTCTTATGACTTGGGGGTAATAACTGTTGAGAAGCCTTTTTGTCCTAGACTTGGCACTCTGGTACCTCTTGCCATGCGATAGTAGAGAGAACAGTCTATGACTGGGGCGGCTGGGGTCTTTGACAATTTTTAGTGCCTTCCTCTGACACCGCCTGGTGTAGAATTCCTAGATGGCTTGCAGCTTAGCGCCAGTGATGCAATGGGCCGTACGCCATACCCTCTGTAGTGCCTTGCGGTCAGAGGCCAAGCCATTGCCGTACCAGGCAGTGATGCAACCAGTCAGGATGCTCTTGATGTTGTAGCTGTAGAACCTATTGAGGGTCTGAGGACCTATGCAAAATCTTTTTAGTTTCCTGAGGGGAAATAGGCTCTGTCGTGCCCTCTTCACAACTGTCTCGGTGTGTTTGGACCATTCTAGTTTGTTGTTGATGTGGACACCAAGGAACTTGAAGCTCTCAATCTGCTCCACTACAGCCCCGTCGATGAGAATGGGGGCGTGCTCGGTCTTCCTTTTCCTGTAGTCCACAATCATCTCCTTTGTCTAGGTTATGTTGAGGGATAAGTTGTTATTCTGAGCTTTAAGGGTACTATGGTGTTGAACGCTGAGCTGTAGTCAATGAATAGCATTCTCACATAGGTGTTCCTTTTGTCCAGGTGGGAAAGGGCAGTGTGGAGTGCAATAGAGATTGCATCATCTGTGGATCTGTTTGGGCGGTTTGCAAATTGGTGTAGGTCTAGGGTTTCTGGGATAATGGTGTTGATGTGAGCCATTACCAACCTTTCAAAACACTATGGACGTGAGTGCTACGGGTCGGTAGTCATTTAGGCAGGTTTCCTTAGTGTTCTTCGGCACAGGGACTATGGTGGTCTGCTTGAAACATGTTGGTATTACAGACTCAATCAGGGACATGTTGAAAATGTCAGTGAAGACAACTGCCAGTTGGTCAGCACATGCCTGGAGCACACGTCCTGGTAATTGGTCTGGCCCCGCAGCCTTATTTATGTTGACCTGTTTAAAGTTCTTACTCACGTCGGCTACAGAGAGCGTGATCACATTGTCGTTCGGAACAGCTGATGCTCTCATGCATGCCTCAGTGTTGCTTGCCTCAAAGCGAGCATAGAGGTGATTTAGCTCATCTGGTAGGATCGTGTCACTGGGCAGCACACGGCTTTGCTTCCCATTGTAGTCTGTAATAGTTTGCAAGCCATGCCACATAAGACGAGCGTCGGACCCGGTGTTGTATGATTCAATCTTAGCCCTGTATTGACTCTTTGCCTGTTTGATGGTTTGTCGCAGGTCATAGCAGGATTTATTGTAAGCTTCCGGGTTAGAGTCCCGCACCTTGAAAGTGGCAGCTCTACCCTTTATGCTCAGTCCGAATGTTGCCTGTAAATCCATGGTTTCTGGTTGGGGTATGTACGTACAGTCACTGTGGGGACGACGTCCTCGATGCACTTATTTATAAAGCCAGTGACTCCTCAATGCCATCGGAACAATCCCGGTCTGTGATATCAAAACAGTCCTGTAGTTTAGCATCTGCTTCATCTGACCACTTTTTTATAGACCGAGTCACTGGTGCTTCCTGCTTTTATTTTAGCTTGTAAGCAGGAATCAGGAGGATAGAATTGAGGGAGAGCTTTGTAAATGTCTCTGTGTGTGTAATACAGGTGACCTAGAATGTTTCCAGATGTGCAAAGCTCTTAGAGACTAACCCAGAAAGACTCACAGCTGAAATCGCTGCCAAAGGTGATTCTAACATGTATTGACTCAGGGCTGTGACTTCTTACGTAAATGAGATATTTCTGTATTTAATTTCCAATAAATGTGCTAACATTTCTAGATACATGTTTTCACTTTGTCATTATGAGGTATTGTGTGTAGATGTGTGACAGAAAGATCAGTTTAATCCATTTCTGGCTGTAACACAGCAACATGTGGAAAAAGTCCAGGGCTGTGAATACTTTCTGAAGGCACATTAATCAACTGACACAGCAGAATATTGTTAGACACAGTCAGTGAGGCTTGAGAAGAGAACCATATGCCCAGTTCATCCAGATCTCTGAAAATATGAAGTATGTGTAACCACCAGACAGAAGGATGATACTACATAGGCCTAGCTTAGTTTTGGTTCATTAGTCAAGTGCAGAACGGTCCCTTCCTGAGAGACAATGGCTTGTTTAAGATGTCCCCTCTCATATTTGATCAGTGAGCACACAAATTTGTCCAATTATGCAGCTATTAACTCCAAAAATATAAACAGCTGCAATCATTCATTATCACTGTGCCTTTGCTTTAGCTTGCCATAGTGTGATCAATAGCTCCGTTTGTTTTCAATTTGCGTGTTGGACTTGTAACCGAAAGGTTGTACGATCGAATCCCCGAGCTGACAAGCTAAAAATCTGTCGTTCTGCCCCTGAACAAGGCAGTTAACCGACTGTTCCTAGGCCGTCATTGAAAATAAGAATTTGTTCTAAACTAACTTGCCTGGTAAGAAACAATATATAGGTGAATATGTCAATAGAACATGTTGTTGTTTAAATGGATATTTGTCCTTCATTACAAACCATAATACTGAAATACAAACTATTTCATTCTAAAACAATTTGGTGTGGAAAACTGCTTCATGGTAGAACAGTAACTACTCCTATTAAACAGTCATTATCACTTTGGATACCTCATGATGCAGCATTGGCTCTCTCAGACCTGTATGGATTTCAGATGGGGAGCCAGGAGAGGGCATATAGCAGGCTTACTGGAGGAGTCAGGGACACCAGACACCACATCCAGGTTTTCACTGATCAATCAAGCTGATCCAAAAGCCTCGCTAACCATTCCCATCTCCCCTGAGATCAAATACAATACTAATACAAATGTGGACCATTGGATCCCTGTGTGGCAGTTCGTTTTCTATGTATGTCTAACAAAGCAAATGCAGCATGTTGGGCAAAGTTGGCCGAGAACACTGTGATGGCGGCCTGTCTCACATTGCCGCTGAAATGTAAGCCTTGCTCTCCCTTGTTCACTGTCTGCTAAATAATCATGTTTCCAAACCTTGTTACTGATTTTAAACATGTTTGACTATGAAATTGCTAACAAGGGCCCAAGCCTTCTGTGTCATTCGAGTTAATGTATTTTGTTTGTTTGTGCATTTTGAGTGCTTCCATTGTGTTTGATCGTTGCTGCTTCTGGAAGCTTCGCTCGTTATATATGAGGTTATATACAAGCAGATCTGTGCATGTAGACTGTATCCCGTGGATGCTCGAGAAGCGTGCACCCCCTTTCCAGTGGATTCTGTCATTTTTTTCAATTGATTACTTTGTTTATTGAAAATGTACACTGGTTTAATTGAGAATGGTCTGTGAATAGTATTATGATGATGATAGTCTTCTTTGAGATGTTTCTAATGCCCTTAGGTTCGCAATGGGGACTTCAACTACTTTGTTGGTTATGTGCACCCCTGCTTGTTGTGGCAATGGTTTTGTCCAGAGAGTGGCACTTGGCAATTTTACCTGAGGTGCGTTCACTTTGCTTCAACGTTTTCTATGTTGCGTGACGGTTCCCCAAAATGGTGAGCACCGTTCTTCAACAGTCTTCGAGGTACGTTTGCTCCCATTTGGTGGGTGTGGCAAGTTGTGGGATGATCAATATGGGTGTGACCATCTGAAATCGCAAAACTCATGTAGTGCACCATACGGTAAATTCCCTCTGAACCAGCATAAGCACAACGTTTTGGTCATTCAGTACAGCACTGTTTATGTTCAATTCAATGTTGCACACAATTCTATCCAGTTGATGCTGCTGAGGGGAGGAAATCATGTGTTTGATGTGTTTAAAACCATTCCAATGACTCCTTTCCAGCCATTATTATGAGTCGTCCTCCCCCCAGCAGCCTCCACAGGTTCTATTGTACTGAACGCAACCCTGGCTTTGCCAGTATTTTTTAAGCTCTGAAAAGGAACATATTTGTTTGTGAGTAGGCTGTATTTTCTTTCAAAGTACCCATAGGCTATTTCCCCAAATCCAGTTTTGGATTGAGGACAGGTTGATTCATTTGTAGAAAAACATTTTTGGTTGTGTTTGTATGTTTTTGTGTCCAATTATAGTTGTATCCTACAAGTGCTACCACTACCATAATTTTTTAAAATAAATATCAAAACACTTTCACCATATACTTTCAAGACGGTAAGACATCTTTACCTTTTCAAGAACACAGGAAATGATTCCCGCAGACACTGTCCATGTATATAGTGTATGGGCTGTCCAGGCCTGATTATTTCTTCCATGGTCGTGTCTACAGGCCGTGAACTCTTCTCTACCCCATTAGGATTTGAGGTCTAGCTTAGTGGAAAGGCTCCTTATGAGCCATAAATAGTTCCTTTATCCATTTGACCAGGGCTTTATGAGACCAGAGCCCTATGGCTCAAAAATAGTACACTATAAGGAATAGGGTGCCATTTGGGACTTAGCCTCTGAGAGAAATGTGGCCAGGCAGGCCAGCTCCTGGAAGAACATATCTGGCACTAGTAGTGTCTGACAGTCAGTGTAGTGGCATTGATTCACTAGCCACCACTGGTACACAAGCATATACTCCAGCTAGCTACTGTGGAGGAGGCAGGCTGAATCACAATACGGAACCACTCAATTAGCGTTGTTGCTCTTACTCCGTTGAATGCAGTGAGTCTGTCTCCACTAGCAGTGAGGCTATGAGAACTGTCTGAATGAACACAGCAGAGCTTATTTCATTACCTTCTAACATCACCTCAGGTTCTAGTTCTGGAAGGAGCAGAGATGTCAGACATGGATTTGGAAGCACTAAACTTGCCTGACTAAAACTGAATCTGTAATCTAGCTGGTATGATCTCAACCAAAAATATATGAATTATTTGAAACATGAAAATACTGTACAAACTGGCACCTATTGCATGCATGTACCCACCAGCCCCACACCCCATGCATGTACCCACCAGTCCCAACACCCCATGCATGTACCCACCAGTCCCAACACCCCATGCATGTACCCACCAGTCCCAACACCCCATGCATGTACCCACCAGTCCCCACACCCCATGCATGTACCCACCAGTCCCCACACCCCATGCAAGTACCCACCAGTCCCCACACCCCATGCATGTACCCACCTGTCCCCACACCCCATGCATGTACCCACCAGTCCCCACACCCCATGCATGTACCCACCAGTCCCCACACCCCATGCATGTACCCACCAGTCCCCACACCCCATGCATGTACCCACCAGTCCCCACACCCCATGCATGTACCCACCAGTCCCCACACCCCATGCAAGTACCCACCAGTCCCCACACCCCATGCATGTACCCACCAGTCCCAACACCCCATGCATGTACCCACCAGTCCCAACACCCCATGCATGTACCCACCAGTCCCCACACCCCATGCATGTACCCACCAGTCCCCACACCCCATGCAAGTACCCACCAGTCCCCACACCCCATGCATGTACCCACCTGTCCCCACACCCCATGCATGTACCCACCAGTCCCCACACCCCATGCATGTACCCACCAGTCCCCACACCCCATGCATGTACCCACCAGTCCCCACACCCCATGCATGTACCCACCAGTCCCCACACCCCATGCATGTACCCACCAGTCCCCACACCCCATGCAAGTACCCACCAGTCCCCACACCCCATGCATGTACCCACCAGTCCCCACACCCCATGCATGTACCCATCAGTCCCCACACCCCATGCATGTACCCACTAGTCCCCACAACTCATGCAAGTACCCACCAGTCCCCACACCCCATGCATGTACCCACCAGTCCCCACACCCAATGAGCACACTTGGGCCTTCTGAGCATATCATTTTGATCCTGGGACGGGAAACATTGGAGCAGTTCATTTAGTGGGTTGCATTCTTATGAATCAGCACACATGCTCCCTTCCTGCCCTGTTTAAACACTCCTCCGACCTAGAGTAACCTTCAGTCCAAGGTGTCCAGAGAGCCGGAAGTAGCAGCGTTTTACCAGACGAGCCTGACACTAATGAAATGGATGTGGCTTCAACAGAACAGGAGCAAGAAAGAAAGAAAGAGCTGCTGGTCTCTTTATACATCACCAACTGACCCTCACACACAAACACACACGTACACACATACACACATACACACACACAGCATGCACTGGGAGCACTTCCTGTGCTGCCTCCCAGTGCTCCTCTTACGACCCCCCTCCTCTTTTTAATGATTGTGTGTTTGAGAAGCCAGCAGACAGATGTACAGCAGGCTATCAACACACAATCTATTCCACAGGAATGGGGAACAACCCAAGGCAGGACCAAAGAGGACAGAGATTCAGAGATTCACATACATCCGTGCCCTTCAAGATTTGGACACCATGTTGTCAGTAAGGAAAATGTTACCAATTTCATTCACTGTATTTTTGGCCTTTGTAGAGAAATGGTGATGGAAGAAATAATCTAAGTTTCATGTGCATAAGTTATGATGACTTACGGTGGAACTATGATATAGTGCAAAACGTGTTAAACCGACTTCATAATTGTAGTATTCCATCGTACTGGAATAATTCATACAATTTAATTTCCGCCCCGAGGCATACACAGCAGGCAATTAGGAGAACAAAGGTGTTGCATTAGCTAGCTGACTAACCCAACCAGGAAACCACAGTCTACACGTCCCAGAGGCTAGCTAGCTGTCTGATGCTGAGAGGAGGCAGGCCAGCCTCAACACACATAGACACACACACTAGAACAATGCCACAATCACAGAGACAGAGCTAGGGGAGAGACTCCCTCCTTTCACTCCTCTCAGCTGCCTCCACTTCTCTGTCACACAGTCACATAGCACACAACACACTGATGAGAAAATTATAGAGTTGGGATGGAGATAGATAAGGAAGTATTCCTCTGTTCACATCCCCTCTTCCTCCCTCATCATCAGCTCCAGGATTACACACTGATTAGGGAAGCCACAACGGGCACAACAAACTAAATGAGAGAATATGCAATATATAAATCACGGGAAATGCAAATTGCATACAATCAAGTACTGTTGTGCCATCGCATTATTCTATGAGCTGGGAAATTTAAGAGCATAACGTTTTATCACCCCACACAGCATGTAATCATTGAATATCAACAGCATTTAGCCTTTTAGCTTTCAGTTTCCAGGATTACAGAAATCAAAAAACTGCACCCGAGAGAAAAGAAGGGGAGGAGGGCGGAGAAAAGAAAACAGGTGCAGCAAGGACTGGGACAAAGAGAGAGAGAGAGAGAGAGAGAGAGAGAGAGAGAGAGAGAGAGAGAGAGAGAGAGAGAGAGAGAGAGAGAGAGAGAGAGAGAGGAAAACAGGAAGCAGCAAAGACAGAACGCGACAGCAGAAAGAGCAAAGATGGAGGAGAGAAAAACTGGGTGCAAGGAGAAGAGCCAGCGTCCAGAGTCAGACAGAGTCAGACAGAGTCAGACAGAGGACCTAAGCACCATGACCGACTAGCGTTTCTCCTGAGTGGTTTCTTTTATCGGCTTCCTTTTTGATGTGCCACCCGTTTCTTCTTCTCCTCCATCCATCTATCCGTCCATCCTTCTCTCTCTAAAATAAAGAGCTGCAGTGCCCCCCAGAGCTAGCAAGGTTATTTGAACAAACAAACAGAAAGCAACAAAAGGCAAAACACATCTACAGCACATCCACTGATGACTATGACAACAACCCAGGGAGGCCTGCGAAGGCTTCCACATTATGGAGATAATTATCTGTCTATGGTGATGAATGTGTTTACTGTATTAAATGCCAAACCTTTCTCATCAGAAGAGAAACAAATGAACGCAAATGCGCCTGCCTCAACTCGCACGGGTAAACACATACACCACTGCATAAATACACACACACACACACACAC
Organism: Oncorhynchus mykiss; assembly: GCF_057628025.1. NCBI lineage: Eukaryota > Metazoa > Chordata > Actinopteri > Salmoniformes > Salmonidae > Oncorhynchus > Oncorhynchus mykiss. The sequence goes on from NC_143024.1 coordinate 28,522,825, forward strand.
ACACACACACACACATTGTTTTCAGAACAAGAACAGTATGCACCCATTGAACATTTGTTTTCTTACAAGACTATATTTCTCTTCACTGATCTGTGAATGACAATTTAATGGTAAGTAGTACTGAAACAATAGATAACTGTAGAGGAACAAAGGACATCTTGGAATGAGGCATTAAAGTATCTGTCTCTTCTCAACCTCTAATTGCAAAGTGAAAAGCCTCTCACAAAACAAGATAACGCATTTTCACATCTTCCTATGTTGGAGCTTAACTATTTCAACAAAAGTACAACTGAAAAGACACCAGTAATAGAATGAAAAAGAACAAGTCTCAGAAAGTCAGTCAGTCGCACTTCGGTCTCTTAGTAAGATGATTAAACAGGCCTGGTGGTGAATGAGTTCTCCTCTCTCCCTAAAAGGCTCTCTCTCAGTCTGGTCTGTTGTTTTAGAGTTCCTCCCCTCACAGACATCACTTCGTGCTTAGCTGCACTTCATTTAAATTAGGAGACTAAACGTGGGAGGAAATGGATAGAGTGGGGGAGGAGCTGGGAGGGCAGTCTGGTGCGACATGTCTGCCTGCCTACCTGCCTGTCTATCTGTCCGTATGAAATGTTTTCTGTTTCCTTTTGTCTGTTTCCCAGCATTGGTCCTAATGTTTATATGAGGATAGGATACACATACCTGTGCTCTGAAGGGAATAGGATGCACTGGGAGGGAACTAGACCTCTATCTCTCCCTCTGCTTCTTCCTCTTGCTCTCCACCTCTCTGTCGCTCTCCTTTTACCCCTCTCTCCATCTCTGTCTATCTGTCCATCTATTTCTTCCTGTCTCACTATATCTCGCCCTCTTTCTCCATCTCTCTTTCTCTCATCCTTTGCCCATATGTCCTTCTCTGTCCTGTCTCTAACTCTGTCTCTGTCTTTCTCTTCCTGACACCGTCTCTCTCTCTCTCTGTCTGTCTCACTCTACCCCACCCCCCCTTTCCCTCCCTATCTCTCGGGTCCTCCCCACCCACACCACACTGGCCTTTCTCCATGTTTAGCACGTCACATCAGATCCTCCACCTTCCGAGGAAAGAAAGTGTTTAATTTCACATCTCCTTCATTAGGCTTATAGATTGATTATATGTGCAAAGAAGCAAACATGTATTAAGTAGCCCTAAACATAATTTTCTCTCTCCTCCTCTCCTCTTCCTCCCCTGAACGGTGTGATGGCTTGCAGAGCCTTTTTGTGAGTGATGCCCAGTGGCGCAGTCACATCGTATGAAAGCGAGCAATTATCCCACACAGACAATACGCAGTGCTGCCACCATGGCCCTTCCTGTGTCTGTGTTGGTTGGAATGGATGCAGTGTTAAATATAACCCTAATTGGTGACATCTGTAACCCAGATTATCGTCTTCTTGCCACACAAGCAAATTGCAGAAGTGGTTTAACACTTTTATTGGCCGTTAATGACAAACAGAAGAATTGCTTTGGTGGTTGGTCTGTAGCACTTGGTCTGAATCACACAGCCTCGGCTGGCCCTAAAACAACCTCTGTGTAGCTTTTTCAACACATTGCGGTGACGTAGGGGACACGTTGTGGGTCTGTGTTTGTGTAAGCGTGCATGTGTGCGTGTGTGTGTCTCCGTGCCAACATGTGTGCGCGTGCCAGCTTGCATGTGTGTGTGTGTGTGTGTCTCCGTGCCAGCATGAGTGTGTGTGTGTATGTGTGTTTCTGTGCAGCCAGATCAGGTGTAATACAAGTCAGTATTCGACGTCCATCCATGTCTGAGAACAACGGGAGATGACATGGCACCTGCCTCTCGTGTCAAGTGTTGCAAGTGTAAATCCAGCGATATAAATATTTGTGTGTGTGTGTGCGTGTGCGTGTGCATGTGTGTGGTGGGTAGTGCATGGAATAGGAAATGTCTCATCTTCTCTTCTTAATACCCACATCACACAGTGGGGAATGCTACAGATGGCCAAGTGATGGTCCTTTATTCCATCAAGCATAATTTACTGCATAATAGGAGCTTTGTGCTTGGACATAATCACATAAATATGAAAGGGAATTGCACTGGATACCAAATCAAATTAAGTCATATCACATACAAATCAAATAAGCCAGACAGTAAACAAAAGGAGAGTGGGATTAGTGCTGCTGAATATCATATTCTCCTGGCAACTTTCACAATTTACACTTCTTTTCATGTGGCGATAATATTTGTTATGAATTTCCATAGCAAATGGAAATATGTTTATGCAAAAGAGGACCTCATGAGCCAAGAAATCTCTCATTACTACTGATTTGCCTGTCAGCGTCAAGTCTATTCCACAAGTTTCTGCCAAACCACCAACCCCTCAACCCACAGAAATGAAATAATATAGTGAAACCATAGGGGAGACTGGAGGAAGTTGAGCCTAAGGGATAAGTTGAGCCACCCTTGTTTCTAGGAAACCATACACAAAATTAATCATCTGACCAAATATTTAGGATGAGGTCATCATGTCATGGAGTCTGTGAAGGAAGAGCTCACATTGAAAATGAATCATCTGACCAAATATTTAGGATGAGGTCATCATGTCATGGAGTCTGTGAAGGAAGAGCTCACATTGAAAATGAATCATCTGACCAAATATTTAGGATGAGGTCATCATGTCATGGAGTCTGTGAAGGAAGAGCTCACATTGAAAAAGTGATAAGCAAGTTAGGTCCAAAAAGTCAAATGAATTTATTGTGTTAGAGGTTTCATGATGCTTGTATCTAAAACCATAGCAGTCATGCTTGTTAGACGTTACACCTGTGTTAAAATATGTTTCAAATGACTAAAAGACAAAAAAGTGAAAGTGATTATGTTGAATTGTGTTTGGGAAATGAAGATGACATTGACCTCATCCCGTCAGTAGAGGATGCCTGGTTATTCTTTAAAAGTGCCTTCCTCACCATCTTAAATAAGCATGCTCCATTCAAAAAATGTAGAACTAGGAATAGATATAGTCCTTGGTTCACTCCAGACCTGTCTGCCCTTGACCAGCACAAAACCATCTGCATTCGCATCGAATAGCCCCCGTGAAATGCAACTTTTTAGGGAAGTTAGGAACCAATATACACAGGCAGTTAGGAAAGCTAAGGCTAGCTTTTTCAAACAGAAATTTGCATCCTGTATTACAAACTCAAAAAAGTTCTGGGACACTGTAAAGTCCATGAAGAATAAGAGCACCTCCTCCCAGCTGCCCACTGCACTGAGGCTAGGAAACACTGTCACTACCGATAAATCCACAATAATTGAGAATTTCAATAAGCATTTCTCCATGTCTGGCCATGCTTTCCCCCTGGCTACCCCCATCCCGGTCAACAGCACTGCGCTCCCCACAGCAACTCGCCCAAACCTCCCCCACTTCTCCTTCACCCAAATCCAGATAGCTGATGTTCTGAAAGAGCTGCAAAATCTGGACCCCTACAAATCAGCCGGGCTAGACAATCTGGACCCTCTCTTTCTAAAATTATCTGCCGAAATTATTGCAACCCCTATTACTTGCCTGTTCAACCTCTCTTTTGTATTGTCTGAGATTCCCATAGATTGGAAAGCTGCCACGGTCATCCCCCTCTTCAAAGGGGGAGACACTGTAGACCCAAACTGCTACAGACTGCCAAACTGCTAAATATATATATTCTACCCTGCCTTTCTAAGGTCTTTGAAAGCCAAGTTAACAAACAGATTACCGACCATTTTGAATCTCACCGTACCTTCTTCGCTATGCAATCTGGTTTCAGAGCTGGTCATGGGTGCACCTCAGCCACGCTCAAGGTCCTAAACGATAACATAACCGCCATCGATAAGAGACATTACTGTGCAGCCGTATTCATCGATCTGGCAAAGGCTTTCGACCCTGTCAATCACAACATTCTCATTGGCAGACTAAACAGGTTTGGTTTCTCAAATGATTGCCTCACTTGGTTCACCAATTACTTCTCCAATAGAGTTCAGTATGTCAAATCGGAGGGCCTGTTGTCCGTACCTCTGGCAGTCCTTACGGGGGTGCCACAGGGTTCAATTCTCGGGCCGACTCTCTTCTCTGTATACATCAATGATGTTGCTCTCGCTGCTGGTGATTATTTGATCCACCTTTACGCAGACGACACCATTCTGTATACTTCTGGCTCTTCTTTGGACACTGTGTTAACTAACCTCCATGCCATACAACTCTCCTTCCATGGCCTCCAACTGCTCTTAAATGCAAGTAAAACTAAATGCATGCTCTTCAACCGATCGCTGCCCGCACCTACACGCCCGTCCAGCATCACTACTCTAGACGGTTCTGACTTAGAATATGTGGACTACAAATACATAGGTGTCTGGATAGATTGTAAACTCTCCTTCCAGACTCACATTAAACATCTCCAATCCAAAATGAAATCTAGAATCGGCTTCCTATTTCACAACAAAGTATCCTTCACTCATGCTGCCAAACATACCCTTGTAAAACTGACCATCCTACAGATCCTCGACTTTGGCGATGTGATTTACAAAATAGCCTCCAACACGCTACTCACCAAATTGGATGCAGTCTATCACAGTGCCATCCGTTTTGTCACCAAAGCCCCAAATACTACCCACCACTGCGACATACTCGTCACCAAACCCACTTGCTCCAGGTCATCTACAAGTCTCTGCTAGGTAAAGCCCCGCCTTATCTCAGCTCACTGGTCACCATAGCAGCACCTACACGTAGCACGCACTCCCGCAGGTCTATCTCACTGGTCACCCCCAAAGCCAATTCCTCCTTTGGCTGCCTCTCCTTCCAGTTCTCTGCTGCCAATGACTGGAACGAAGTGAAAAAATCTCTGAAGCTGGAGACTCTTACCTCCCTCACTAGCTTTAAGCACCAGCTGTCAGAGCAGCTCACATATCACTGCACCTGTACATAGCTCATCTGTAAATAGCCCATCCAATCTTCCTCATCCCCATACTGTATTTATTTATCTCGCTCCTTTGCACCCCAGTATCTCAACTTGCACATTCATCTTCTGCACATCCTACCATTCCAGTGTTTAATTGCTATATTGTAATTACTTTGCCACCATGGCCTATTTATTGCCTTACCTCTCTTATCCTACCTCATTTGCACATGCTGTATATAGATTTTTATCCTGTATTATTGATTGTATGTTTGTTTATTCCATGTGTAACTGTGGTGTTGTATGTGTCAAACTGCTTTGCTTTGTCTTGGCCAGGTCGCAGTTGCAAATGATAACTTGTTCTCAACGGGCCTACCTGGTTAAATAAAGGTGAAATAAAAATAAAATAAATGGTTTTAAAAAGGTAGTGGTAATATTTCGTTCAGTACAGAAATTTGTATGCGGCTTAATTTAACCTGTGGCTATGCTCAACCATCCCATACCTGGGCCAAGTTGTGCCAAGATACCACTTTTTTTGGACAAGCTATGTTTTCAAAGCTGTAATGTTTAAATGAATTCTGATTATTTCCAGGGATAAACAACATCCTGAAATTGATGGAGTGATGCTGAATGTAAACCCCTCAATTTACCCCACTCTCCCCTACAATGTGGTATTACTGTCACTCAAAGAGATGAAAAAGATTGAGCAACACAATGTGCCAACATTAGTACAACTTCACTGCATGACCTCAGAAGTTCATGACCTCACAGCCTGACAGACACTATGGTTTCAGACAAAAACAACGTTCTAAACCCCAGCAGTATCAGAATACATTACACTGATACAGTATCAGGACTAACTGCAAAATCAGCTGTTTGACAGCATTGAGACAATAACAGTCTGTTACAGTGACTCAGCAATTACTTCATATGGGAAATCTGCGGGGAAAGAGAGAGAGAGAGAGAGAGAAAGTGTGTATATGTGTTTCAGTGTAGGATATCTATGGTAAATGTGTGTATTTTGCCTATCAGAGTGTGAGTGCCTGTCTGCCGGTGTGTCAACTTTTGTGTGATAGAGAAAGTGTGTGAGTGTTTGTGTGATAGAGCAATTGTGTGAGTGTTTGTGTGATAGAGAAAGTGTGTGAGTGTTTGTGTGATATAGAAAGTGTGTGAGTGTTTGTGTGATAGAGAAAGTGTGTGAGTGTTTGTGTGATAGAGAAAGTGTGTGAGTGTTTGTGTGATAGAGAAGTTGTGTGAGTGTTTGTGTGATAGAGAAAGTGTGTGAGTGTTTGTGTGATAGAGAAAGTGTGTGAGTGTTTGTGTGATAGAGAAAGTGTGTGAGTGTTTGTGTGATAGAGAAGTTGTGTGAGTGTTTGTGTGATAGAGAAAGTGTGTGAGTGTTTGTGTGATAGAGAAAGTGTGTGAGTGTTTGCGTGATAGAGAAAGTGTGTGAGTGTTTGTGTGATAGAGGAAGTGTGTGAGTGTTTGTGTGATAGAGAAAGTGTGTGAGTGTTTGTGTGATAGAGAAAGTGTGTGAGTGTTTGTGTGATAGAGAAAGTGTGTGAGTGTTTGTGTGATAGAGAAAGTGTGTGAGTGTTTGTGTGATAGAGAAAGTGTGTGAGTGTTTGTGTGATAGAGGAAGTGTGTGAGTGTTTGTGTGATAGAGAAAGTGCGTGAGTGTTTGTGTGATAGAGAAAGTGTGTGAGTGTTTGTGTGATAGAGAAAGTGTGTGAGTGTTTGTGTGATAGAGAAAGTGAGCGCTGAAGAACAAGACATTACGGCTATATTCCCTCCCTGTATTATTTAAGGCGTTGCAATCAGATTTCACACGTTGTGTTCCAGGCCGTCGTGTAGAAGTACAGTCTATTTTGGGGTTGAATCATGTTACTTCTCCTGCTGGAGACGACAGGGAAAGCTTGTCACACGCAATCAGGCTTTAAATGTTGCAGATAATTAGCCTTTGTTACTGCACTTGTCAGGGAACTACCCTGCTCACACGCACGCACACACATATATACACACGCTTGTGTGCTAACCAACCCCCCCCCCCCCCCTTCTCCCCCCAGCTACACACTACTCCTCCACTTGTGCTTGCCCAGAGTGTGTGAATTAGATATATTTCCCAGCCATGCACCACATATCTCAACAAAGAGGCTCAGAGACAGACCAGAACTAAAATGTTTTAGTGAGTTCTCAGATTAAAGTGGTTCACGCTGAGTGATATGGAGCTCAGATACAGTATCAGGACCAGATACAGATACAGGGACACCCATCACCTCACATCCTGTCAGACCCACAGAGATCACATGGTACCCTGATGATGTGCTGTAAGCAGTAGGGGGCAGGGCAGTAGACAGGGAGGCTGTGTCTGGAGGTGCACATGGGGACACGAGCCAAAAGTGGTGCAAATTCTAGGAAGTAGAAAGCTATTTTGGATCCATCTAGAGCAGTTGGCCTGCGAACAAAACCGACCCACTGCTAGCTATATGTCTTAAGCTAAAGTATACTGTTAGCTAGCTAGCTAGCTGTCTGGCTCCCTAGTTGACGTTATTATTCATTTCCCAGAGCTGTTTGCTTTCCTCGTTCTGGTTGGTTAGCTCCCAGCACTGTGGAATTGTTAGCACTGTCCATAGCTGTCTGGCTCATTAACGTTACGTGACGTGTGTACAACACCAGTTCAATATGGCCGGTGTCAGTAAAGGTCTGCAAGAAAGCCTGATAAAATTGTTGCCAGATGAGCTGGTTAGGCTGTTTTCATGTTATCCAGAGGTAAAACAAATCATCAGCCTGACTGTCAAGTGTACGCTCCGAGAGTGAAACAAGATGGGTGGGGCTAAAGCTTAAGAGGGTGTGAACGATGCTGAATGGGTGTAGACAAAGAGGAGCTTTTCACTAGATACCAAGACATTCCAAGGCGATTTTCTCAAAAGTGAGTTTATAAGTTGATCAACTTTCAAAGCAGAATTACTTTCCCATTGTTCTTCAAATGCACTATACGATATAACATTTTGTAACTCTGAGTCTATATTTTTATCCAATGTAAAAAACACAAGTTCAAATTTTGCAACATCAGACCGAATCCAGGTGGAGTAATAAATAAATAGAATACAGATAATATAGAATCGAGAGAGGGCAAAATAAGGACACTGCCCTGCCCTATATATATATATAGGGCAGGGCTGCTCTGTGTGTCCTCATTTTGCCCTCTCTAGATATATATACACAGTCGTGGCCAAATGTTTTGAGAATGACACAAATATTAATTTTCACAAAGTTTACTGCTTCAGTGTCTTTAGATATTTTTGGCAGATGTTAGTTACTGTGGAATACTGAAGTATAATTACAAGCATTTCATAATTGTCAAAGGCTTTTATTGACAATTACATGAAGTTGATGCAAAGAGTCAATATTTGCAATGTTGACCCTTCTTTTTCAAGACCTCTGCAATCCGCCCTGGCATGCTGTCAATTAACTTCTGGGCCACATCCTGACTGATGGCAGCCCATTCTTGCATAATCAATGCTTAGAGTTTGTCAGAATTTGTGGGTTTTTGTTTGTCCACGCGCCTCTTGAGGATTGACCACAAGTTCTCAATGGGATTAAGGTCTGGGAGTTTCCTGGACATCGACCCAAAATATCAATGTTTTGTTCCCCGAGCCACTTAGTTATCACTTTTTCCTTATGGCAAGGTGCTCCATCATGCTGGAAAAGGCATTGTTTGTCACCAAACTGTTCCTGGGTGGTTGGGAGAAGCTGCTCTCGGAGGATGTGTTGGTACCATTCCTTATTCATGGCTGTGTTCTTAGGCAACATACATACATACATACATACATACATACATTCACAGCACCAGTAAAAAGTTTGGACACACCTACTACTTCAAGTTTTTTTTTCATTTGTACTATTTTCTACATTGTAGAATAATAGTGAAGACATCAACACTATGAAATAACATGTATTTACCAAAAAAGTGTTAAACACTAGTAACCACCCTTTGCCTTGATGACAGCTTTGCACACTCTTGGCATTCTCTCAACCAGCTTCACCTGGAATTCTTTTCCAACAGTCTTGAAGGAGTTCCCACATGCTGAACACTTGTTGTCTTCTTTTCCTTCACTCTGCGGTCCAACTCATCCCAAACCATCTCATTTGGGTTGAGGTCGGGTGATTGTGGAGGCCAGGGCTTTATAAAGACATTTGATTGATTGATTGATTAATTGATTGATGTAGCACTCCATCACTCTTCTTCTTGGTCATACAGCCCTTATACAGCCTGGAGGTGTGCTGGGTCATTGTCCTTTTGGGAAAAAAATGATTGTCCCACTAAGTGCAAACCAGAAAGGATTGCGTATCGCTGCAGAAGGTTGTGGTAGCCATGCTGGTTAAATTACATACAGTGTCACCAGCAAAGCACCATCACACCTCCTCCTCCATGCTTCACGGTGGGAACCACACATGCAGAGATCATCCGTTCAACTATTCTGCATCTCACAGACACGGCGGTTGGAACCACAAATCTCAAATTTGGATTTGTCAGACCAAAGGACAGATTCCCACCAGTCTAATGTCCATTGCTCGTGTTTCTTGGCCCAAGCAAGTCACTTCTTATTGCAGTTGTTCTTTACTAGTTGTTTCTTTGCACCGATTCAACCATGAAGGTCTGATTCACTCAGTCTCCTCTGAAAAGTTGAAACTCAGATGTGTCTGTTACTTGACCTCTGTGATCTGACGTGCAGTTAACTCTAGTGAACTTATCCTTTGCATCAAAGGTAACTCTGGGTCTTCCTTTCCTGTGGCGGTCCTCATGAGAGCCAGTTTCATCATAGCACTTGATGGTTTTTGCGACTGCACTTTAAGAAACCTTCAAAGTTGACAAAGATTGACTGACCTTCATGTCATAAAATAATGATGGACTGTCATTTCTCTTTGCTTATTTGAGCTGTTCTTGCCATTATATAGACTTGGTCTTTTACCAAATAGGGCTATCTTCTGTTTCCCACACTACCTTGTGACAACACAACTGATTGGCTCAAACGCATTAAGGAAAGAAATTCCACAAATTAACTTTTAACAAGGCACACCTTTTAATTTATGTGCATTCCAGGTGACTATCTCATGAACCTGGTTGAGAGAATACAAAGAGTGTGCAAAGCTGTCATCAAGACAAAGGGTGGCTACTTTGAAGAATCTCAAATAGTTTATTCTACAATGTAGAAAATAGTACAAATAAAGAAAAACCCTAGAATGAGTAGGTGTGTCCAAACGTTTTACTGGTACTGTATATATATATATGTGAATTTTTGTAATATTTAAAAAAATCAACAGCAATTCAGCTTAAAATATATTTATTTAGGAAAACTGTTCTCAATTATTCCCACAAATAAAAAGAGAGACATATGTGATCGTGTTTCAATGCAATCAAGGAATGAAACAATTGTTATTTTCAAATTCAATTTCTTTTTGGGCATAATTGTGATCCTTTGCAGTGTACAAATGATTTTAGTTGTTCCAGCCCCCAGAACATCCTGCTGTCACATCTGCTCCCGCTCTTCCTGTAACGGTTTTCTTTATGAGAAGGAGAGTCGGACCAAAATGCAGCGTGTCGATTGCGATTCATGTTTAATGAAAAAACGTAAAACACGAATCAGTACAAAAACAATAAACGTAACAAAAACCTAAACAGCCTATCTGGTGAAAACACATAGACAGGAACAATCACCCACAAACACACAGTGAACCCCAGGCTACCTAAATATGGTTCCCAATCAGAGACAATGATGAACACCTGCCTCTGACTGAGAACCATATCAGGCTGAACATAGAAATAGACGAACAAGACATGAAACATAGAATGCCCACCCAGATCACACCCTGACCAATCAAAACATAGAAAATACAAAGTAAACTATGGTCAGGGCGTGACAGTACCCCCCCCCCAAGGTGCGGACTCCGGCCGCAAAACCTGAACCTATAGGGGAGGGTCTGGGTGGGCATCTGTCCGCGGTGGCGGCTCTGGCGCTGGACGTGGACCCCACTCCATGACAGTTTTAATCCCCCTCCTAAACGTCCCTAAATAGGTTACCCACCACAATGATAACATGGGACAGAGGGACAGCTCGGGACAGAGGTAACTCGGGACAGATGGGTAGCTCAGCCCTGAGAGGAAGCTCAGCACTGAGAAGAAGCTCAGCACTGAGAAGAAGCTCAGGCAGGTGGTTAGATCCGGCAGATCCTGGCTGGCTGGCGGTTCTGGAAGATCCTGGCTGACTGGCGGATCTGGGAGAATCTGGACGACTGGCAGATCTGGGAGAATCTGGACGACTGGCAGATCTGGGAGAATCTGGACGACTGGCAGATCTGGGAGAATCTGGACGACTGGCAGATCTGGGAGAATCTGGACGACTGGCAGATCTGGGAGAATCTGGACGACTGGCAGATCTGGGAGAATCTGGACGACTGGCAGATCTGGGAGAATCTGGACGACTGGCAGATCTGAGAGAATCTGGACGACTGGCAGATCTGAGAGAATCTGGACGACTGGCAGATCTGAGAGAGTCTGGTCGACTGGCAGATCTGGAAGAGTCTGGTCGACTGGCAGATCTGGAAGAGTCTGGTCGACTGGCAGATCTGGAAGAGTCTGGTCGACTGGCAGATCTGGAAGAGTCTGGTCGACTGGCAGATCTGGAAGAGTCTGGTCGACTGGCAGATCTGGAAGAGTCTGGTCGACTGGCAGATCTGGAAGAGTCTGGTCGACTGGCAGATCTGGAAGAGTCTGGACGACGGGCAGATCTGGAAGAGTCTGGTCGACTGGCAGATCTGGAAGAGTCTGGACGACTGGCAGATCTGGAAGAGTCTGGACGACTGGCAGATCTGGAAGAGACTGGTCGACACAGACTGGCTGCTCTGGCTGCTCCATGCTGACTGACAGCTCTGGCTGCTCCATGCTGGCAGACTGCTCTGGCTGCTCCCTGATGACTGGTAGCTCTGGCTGCTCCATGCTGACTGGCTGCTCCATGCTGACTGGCAGCTCTGGCTGCTCCATGCTGACTGGCTGCTCTGGCTGCTCCATGCTGACTGGCTGCTCCATGCTGACTGGCTGCTCCATGCTGACTGGCGGCCCTGGCTGCTCCATGCTGACTGGCGGCCCTGGCTGCTCCATGCTGACTGGCGGCCCTGGCTGCTCCATGCTAACTGGCAGCTCTGGCGGCTCCTTGCAGACTGGCAGCTCTGGCGGCTCCTTGCAGACTGGCAGCTTTGGCGGCATCCTGCAGACTGGCAGCTCTGGCGGCTCCTTGCAGACTGGCAGCTCCATGCAGACTGGCAGCTCTATGCAGACTGGCAGCTCCTTGCAGACTGGCAGCTCCTTGCAGACTGGCAGCTCTAAGCTAACTGGCAGCTCTATGCTAACTGGCAGCTCTATACTAACTGGCAGCTCTATGCTAACTGGCAGTTCTGAACAGGCGGGAGACTCCGGCAGCGCTGTAGAGAAGGCAGGCTCTAACAGCGCTAAACAGGCGGGAGACTCCGACAGCGCTGAAGAGAAGGGAGGCTCTGGCAGCGCTGGACAGGCGAGGCGCACTGTAGGCCTGATGCGTGGTGCTGGCACTGGTGGTACTGGGCCGAGGACACGCACAGGAAGCCTGGTGCGGGGAGCTGCTACCGGAGGGCTGGGGTGTGGAGGTGGTACTGGAAAAACCGGACCGTGCAGGCGCACTGGAGCTCTTGAGCACCGAGCCTGCCCAACCTTACCTGGTTGAATGCTCACGGTCGCCCTGCCAGTGCGGCGAGGTGGAATAGCCCGCACTGGACTATGCAGGCGAACCGGAGAAACCGAGCGCAAGGCTGGTGCCATGTAAACCGGCCCAAGGAGACGCACTGGGGACCAGCTGCGTAGAGCCGGCTTCATGGCATTAGGCTCGACGCTCAATCTAGCCCGGCAGACACGCGGAGCTGGAATATACCGCACCGGGCTATGCACCCGCACTGGAGACACCGTGCGCACCACTGCATAACACGGTGCCTGTCCGGTCTCTCTAGCCCCCCGGTAAGCACAGGGAGTCTGCCCAGGTCTCCTACCTGGCGTAGCCATACTCCCTGTTAGCCCCCCCCCAAGAAATTTTTGGGGCTGCCTCTCAGGCTTCCATCCGCTACGTCGTGCTGCCTCCTCATATCTGCGCCTCTCAGCTTTCGCCGCCTCCAGTTCCTCCTTGGGGCGGCGATATTCTCCAGGCTGAGCCCAGGGTCCTTTACCGTCCAGTTCTTCCTCCCATGTCCATTTCTCCAGGTGGTGCAGCCTCTCCCACTGCAGCTGCTCCTGCTTCTCCTGCTGCACCTTTGGGCGGCTACACTCCCCTGGTTTAGCCCAGGGTCCTCTCCCGTCGAGGATTTCCTCCCATGTCCAGAAGTCCTTATTGCGCGTCTCCTCGCGCTGCTCCTGCCTGTTGACACGCTGCTTGGTCCGTTGGTGGTGGGTGATTCTGTAACGGTTTTCTTTATGAGAAGGAGAGTCGGACCAAAATGCAGCGTGTCGATTGCGATTCATGTTTAATGAAAAAACGTAAAACACGAATCAGTACAAAAACAATAAACGTAACAAAAACCTAAACAGCCTATCTGGTGAAAACACATAGACAGGAACAATCACCCACAAACACACAGTGAACCCCAGGCTACCTAAATATGGTTCCCAATCAGAGACAATGATGAACACCTGCCTCTGACTGAGAACCATATCAGGCTGAACATAGAAATAGACGAACAAGACATGAAACATAGAATGCCCACCCAGATCACACCCTGACCAATCAAAACATAGAAAATACAAAGTAAACTATGGTCAGGGCGTGACACTTCCCCCCTCCTGGCACTTGTGGGTGCCAGGCTGGCCTGCATCACAAACTCCTATCATCCTGCCTTTCCTTGTCAAGCGCATCAGCAATATTGGACTCACCTGGACTCACTCATCTGTTTATTTCCTCCCCTATATTTGTCAGTTCCCCAGCACTGTTCCCCGCTGCTGCATTAATTGTTTATTGTTTGTGTTACCTGTTTGCTGACGATGTTCCTGTCTCGTTCCATGTCAGTTATTTATTTAATGTTTCACTCCCCGTACCTGCTTCGTCTCTCCAGCATCATTCCATTTGACAGAATGCAGAAGCCATCACACGAAGCATCGGGGAGTACTGGCGTTCCGGTTGGTATGGTGGCATCGGCTCTGGGTCGCCACCGATGGAACCGGGGGCTGCTTAGCCAGCTCATCGGGCTTCCACGCCCTAGCTGGCTTGAGAGGTTTCCTTGCCTCGGTTGGCTCGGCGGCTTCCCATCCCACGTCACACTCCACCAGATCTTCGGCATCCCTCTCTGCACCTCAGCAGGATCATCAGTTCTTGTTGGCCCAGCCGGGCCAGGAGTTTATGTTTTGTTGTTTTTTTTGCTGACGTCGGGGTGGATTCCGCTGCCGATGGAACTGGAGGTGCCTAAGCAAGCCCGTCGGGCTTTCACGCCCTGGCTGGCTTGAGAGGTTTCCTTGCCTCGGTTGGCTCGGCGGCTTCCCATCCCACGTCACACTCCACCAGATCTTCGGCATCCCTCTCTGCAGCGGATTCGACAGGCGTCTTGCCTCAGCCGAATCGTCAGGCTTCCATGCCTCAGCCAGCTCGCCAGGCTCTCACACTCCTGCCAGTTTGTTGGGCTTCCACGCTCCAACCGGCTTGCCCAACGCCCATGTCTCGGCCGGTTCGCCCAGGTGGGACGCCGGCTAGAGGGGGGGGGGGGGGGGGGGGTGGGGTACTGTCACATCTGCTCCCCTCTTCTGCATTGATTGGCTTTTGTTTGTGTTACCTGTTTGCTAACGCTGTTCCTGTCTCGTTCCATGTCCGTTATTTATTTAATGTTTTACTCCCAGTACCTGCTTCGTCTCTCCAGCATCATGCCATGTGACACCTGCGGCTGAATCTAGTTGCCTACCCCTGATGTAAAGTTACATAAGCGAGTGATGAAGACAAATGGAAGTCAGTAAAAGATCCAGAGATGACTGGGCCTTGAGTGTGATGACTAACCAGGCTTTTAAATATGATGGCTAGAATGATGGGGCTTTGAGAATGAGTAATAGGCTGATGGGTAAGCTTTATCATGGGCCCCTTAGGGACACTAGAGTATTAGAAAGTTAGAGAGACCAGAGGCCTGGGAATATAGACCGAGCCCAGAGAGACCAGAGGCCTGGGAAAAGAGACAGAGACTAGAGAGACCAGAAGCCTGGGAATAGAGACGGAGGCCAGGGAGACCAGAGGCCTGGGAATAGAGACCGATCCCAGAGAGACCAAAGGTCTGGGAAAAGAGTCAGAGACTAGAGAGACCAGAGGCCTGGGAATAGAGACCGATCCCAGAGAGACCAAAGGTCTGGGAAAAGAGACAGAGACTAGAGAGACCAGAGGCCTGGGAATAGAGACCGAGGCCAGAGAGACAAGAGGCCTGGGAATAGAGGGCACAATGAGGACACACAGAGCAGCCCTGTCCTATGGGACTCTCCACTCAGCTGGGGCGCCACAGGTCTGCGATTTTGTGTGTGCGTGTGTGCGTGTTTGTGTGTGTGTGGGCATGCATGCAGGCAGGCAGGCAGTAGAGGTTCCCAGTCCAGGACTGAAGGGCTCTACTGAGGCGGTCTCTTTCTCTCCTCCTCTTCCTTCATCACCATTCAGACGGGACCAGCTAACCACACTCTGCCATGAAGGCTGAAATATTTACCACTTTCTGTTTACCCACGACTACCCTGACTGACAAGACCACACCCCCTCAAGTTCACACCTTCTCTTCCCCATTAAACTCCATCCTTCTCTTTTTTTATTTTCCTGTCGTTTAACTTGCTGATGGCTCTGTCGGTCTGTCTCCCGCCAACAGCTGCGTCTTCCTGGAGCGCCTCATGCTCATTGTGTCGATAATGGGGTCTTTGAGTGACAGATTTTAATCCTGCCCTCCCCTAATTATATTTTCTCTCCCCCCGGTGTGTCGCCCGCTATCAAAATGTCACAGGCAGATTTACAAGTGCTGAGCTGCCAAACAAAGCTTATTTTAGTCCGGGGATCCCAGGGAGGGCCTGACATCCATGTACAGTATACTACAAATCAATGGCAGAATATTTACGACTGTCACCTGCAGCCTAACGATTGCAAACGGCTCACACACACACAAGCAAATAAATGAGCCCTTAACTAAAATAACTCACAGTGTGTCTGCATTTGCGTGTGCGTGCATGCGTGTGCGTGTGTGCGCGCATGTGTGCGTGCGTGTGATAGGAGAGTAAATAGAGAACATAGCCTACCTCATCTTCTGTCCTCTTCCTCTGTCCTTCTCTTTTAAGGCTTAGAACATGAGCTCTGGACAACCAATTGCCTAGATTTCCTTTCCCTCTCTTTCTCTCTCTCCCTCTTCTTCTCTCCCTTTCTTTCTCTCCCATTCCCTCTCCATTTCCCTCTCTTTCTCCATCTTTCTCCCTCTCCATCTCCTTCTCTCCCTCTCTTTCTCTCTCTCCATTTCCCTTTCCCTCTCTCCCCCTCTCTCTTTCTCTCCCTCCCTTTCCTTCTCTTCCTCTCTCTCCCATTCCCTCTCCATTTCCCTCTCCCTCTCTCCCCCTCTCTCTTTCTCTCCCTCCCTCTCCTTCTCTCCCTCTCTCTCCCATTCCCTCTCCATTTCCCTCTCCTTCTCTCCCCTCTCTCTTTCTCTCCCTCCCTCTCCTTCTATCCCTCTCTCTCCCATTCCCTCTCCATTTCCCTCTCCCTCTCTCCCCTCTCTCTTTCTCTCCCTCCCTCTCCCATTCCCTCCCCATTTCCCTCTCTGTCTTTTTCTATCCCTCTCACTCCATCCCCCTGTCTCTCTTTTACCATGCCAGAAGGATTTAGTGTGATATTTCTCATCAGCAAACTCAAAAAACCATGACATGGCTTTGGGGCACAATTACCCAAGTTAACAACTATTACTAAAGCTTCATCACAGTCCTCTCTCCCCAAGGGTTAGACCATAGATTCTGTATGGCTATACAGGCCCTTTGAGTAATATGCTTCTGATATCCCTGATTCCATATGTACCCAAAGGCTATGCACATCTACTCATATATACTGAAATACAATGTGCATCTTCCTGCACTAGGAATGGAATAGAGATCTTCCTGGCTTCATCCATATGTACCAAAATAAAATACATCTTCCATTTGTATCCAGCGGCAATGTACCTCTGTCTCTTATTCCATACAACCCCAGGGAGCTGGATGGTCATGTGGGAATGATAAGGGATGGGCTGCGGAGTAATTGTGTAAGTGTCTGTGGAGGGGGTGGTAGCACTAACACACACACACCTAGCTCTGGGGTGTATTTGTGGTGCCAGCTCTGGCCCTGGCAGAGCTCCATGGTGAATATGGCTGATTACACTGCCTTGACAAGCCTGGTGAGAGGATGCCCACTGTATGTGTTTGTGTGTGTCTGTGTATGTTCGTGTGTGTGTGTGTGTGTGTGTATTTGTGAGTGTGTGTGTGTGTGTGTGTGTGGGTGTGTGTGTGTGTGCATTCCCACTGCCAGACAGAGACCTTTACCACTCTGCATCACCACACCCTGACCCCACTGCCACTAAACAACACCATGTACAGGACTAGCTGTTCTTCCTTCAAACCTTCCAGTTCTACCCTCTATTACTCCAGTCATGTAATAGAATAGCAAGGTTGTCGTAGCAGCATGGGACGCAATGCCTTTCCCAAAACACAAATACTGAACGCAATAGATGACAGAAAACCGAAAATATGCATCAGGAGCGTATGCAAATAACCTTCAATTTCGTTTTTTGTGTGGATAACAGACCAGTTATTGACTCTGTACACCACATGGCTGTGCAGATAATCCAGTGACACTATCAGTCTGCCCACGTCCCTCTCCCTCCATCCCTCTCACTCGCCCATCCCTCTTTCCATCCCTCCACATCTACTTCTTTACTTACGCCCATCTGCAGCCATCACTCCCACTACCCCCTATATCCACATGATCCAATCATCCCACAGAGGAATACTCAGCCTCAGTATCCTCAGACCACTGGCAATAATCCAGAGAGGGTCTGAGGAAAGTTAGGGAGATAGAGAGGGAGGGAAAGATAAGAGGGACAAGCACACTGTCTGAGCAGTGACCGAGGCTATCACTGTCAAACACTCCACACTGACCCAGCCCATCCATCAACACTGTCCTCCACAGAGACACAGAGAGGGGCACGGAGGGAAGGGGGGAGAGGAGGGGAGAAGAGAGGAGGGGAGAGGAGGGGAGAGGAGGAAAGGAGACACTACATTTCTAATGATTTACCAAACACACAAAGACAATGTCCTAAATGCCACACAACCCTATTCACTATATAGGGACACTGAAGAGCAACCAAACTACACAACATGCCCAGTAGGCCTACACCCACAGTCTACAGTCCACACTCTCAGCTGTAGCTAGCGTCGTCTAAAACAAAAGAAACATGTTGGACTAAATGGAACGGAACGTTTGAGGTCACAGACAAACATGCTTCATTTCACAAGAACTCTTCTACAGTAGCTGACTATGGCAGACTGGACAGTCAGCACTTCTGAACCAGATGTTGTCGCACAAACGCAGTATGTAGTAAACATATTAACTAGTGGAAGACAAACGCAGTATGTAGTAAACATATTAACTAGTGGAAGACAAACGCAGTATGTAGTAAACATATTAACTAGTGGAAGACAAACGCAGTATGTAGTAAACATATTAACTAGTGGAAGACAAACGCAGTATGTAGTAAACATATTAACTAGTGGAAGACAAACGCAGTATGTAGTAAACATATTAACTAGTGGAAGACAAACGCAGTATGTAGTAAACATATTAACTAGTGGAAGACAAACGCAGTATGTAGTAAACATATTAACTAATGGAAGACAAACGCAGTATGTAGTAAACATATTAACTAGTGGAAGACAAACGCAGTATGTAGTAAACATATTAACTAGTGGAAGACAAACGCAGTATGTAGTAAACATATTAACTAGTGGAAGACAAACGCAGTATGTAGTAAACATATTAACTAGTGGAAGACAAACGCAGTATGTAGTAAACATATTAACTATTGGAAGACAAATGACTAACAGATGTACTCTGGACCCGATACGGCCGTTTGGTTGGGACTGCTTTTTATTCCTTATTTTATGATAATGACAATCCTTCCGCAGCTGAGCGCTAGCTAACATCTGTTCGGAAAATCTAGAATAGGAGAGTGGGGATGGGAGATGCATGGGTCTATGATTATAGGAGATTACTGCAAGACTTTCAGTGTTGCCTGCATAAACTTGCATAAACACATGAGGAATGAAAAGAAAACCACTGCTGTGATCATCGAATGGTGCAAACTCCAGATTATACAGACCAGACGCAACAATAGCAGCTAAGCATCTGATTTTTCTAAGCACAGCACATTTACACAGCATGATACCCATCTCGTAGAACAGTCGTCTGTAAAACCATGCAGAGCAGCACCTTACTTATTGACAACATTAAATTAACAAACAGATTCCCACTTTGGGGTTCAATAAACTACTGTGTCCATTGAAACTGAAACTGTATATTTTTTCAGGATAGAATATAGAAGATCTACAGAGAATAAGGTCAAAAACAATACATATGGCTGTCAGTGCCCCTCACTAATGTAGAGTGTATGATGCCCAAATGACACCCAACATACAAAAACAGCACCCAACCCTCAGGACAGCCCTGTCAAGAAATATATATATATATACATATATATATATATATATATATATATATATATACATACAGTGCATTCAGAAAGTATTCAGACTCCTATACTTTAATCCACATTTTTTTTATATTACGTTGATTAAATAAATGATTTCCCTCATCAATCTACACAAAATACCCCAAAATGACAAAACAAAAACATTTTTTTTGTGTGGCACAAACAGAACCTATTAACATACCTTATTTACATCAGTATTCAGACGTAGAAGATCATAACATACTATGTCACACGATCAGACATTTATGCTAATTCAACTTTATCTATATCAACTCTTTATTTCCACTTAAAATCTTCTTATTTTTGTTGCCTTTTGTCTGTATACTGCAATTAAGCTTTCAGCTGTGAATGTGTACAAGCTCAAATAAACCTTACTACATCCTTATCTTCTCTTTTCTGTCGCAACATGTGGAATTAAGTATGATTCTGAATGCTACCACTGAGTGTTATAATTCCAATATGGACTAGCTTAACCCTCCTGCATTGTTCCAGTCGAATTGAACCGATTTACAAGTTTTCTCTCTGAAAATGTAGTTCATTTGATATGATTGTCATAAGGTTCCATGACTTTGTCCACACAGGGCATCTGAACACACCAAATATACTTAGGTGATTTCCATTAAATTTGGGGTGTTTTATTTAAATTTTGTACACCTGTGGTGTTCCTGGTCAAAAATGACCGGTCATTAGAAATGAATTAGTGAGACTACAATTAGTGTATAAAATTGAGTTCAGACATATGCCCATTCATCAGACGGACACACTTCCTCTCCCAGACTCCCACATGCATGTGTGTTTAGCACACACACACACACACACACACACACACACACACACACACACACACACACACACACCTCACTCCCCTTCTTGGCTTCCATGGCAACCCCCACGGGAACCTTTCCCCAATAGAATCTTTCCCCCATGGGAACCGCACCTGTTGGCATTCTTACAAACAATCGCAACATTGTTTCAATAATATATAGAACTTTTCTAGCAGCTCTGGTAAATTAAGCTTTTTTGAAGCCTTGCTCATAATTAATTCTGTGGCAGCACGATGACCAAACGATATACTGTATGTGAGGCTCTAGATCATATCTTTGATCATGACACTGGTGAGGAGGAGAGAGGCCAGGAAACTGACAGTGAAGATTCATTAGAGGAGGAAGTGTCAGAAGTTGAAGACAACACAGAATATGATCCAGACCAAGAGACAGTGATGAAGAACATTCCAGTGATGAGGAAGAGGGCCCTGCTGAGGTTGTTGTTACAATCCAGTGATGAGGAAGAGGGCCCTGCTGAGGTTGTTGTTACATTCGGTCAAATAATGGGAATATGTCCTGGTTTTCATCCACCCCTGAGAGGAGAGGTCGGCTGTCGGCTGAAAATGTTTTCAGGATGACGCCAGGCCCAACGAGATACGCCATATCCCGGGTTGATGACATAAAATCCTGACACTATTTAAACATTTGAAATGGTTTCAAAACTAATCTCCTTGTCAAAATTGGACACAAAGTAGTCTGTTATGAATAGCACAGTATTTACTCAAAAAACGAGTTGTATGAACTCAGGTCAATGAGGCCTACAGGCAATAAATAGGAAATAGAAGTTCAAAACTTGTAATGTTTACAATAACTTAAGTTTATAAAAAGATCTAACACAACATTAGGTGATAATATATGTATTATTATGGATTTATAATCAGCTATAATGGGGTGGTCATTTTAGACCGGGAACTAATGAACATGAAACGAACACAACAGGAGGGTTAAAACACCTGTAGCCTATAAAAATACTCACTTTTAGGGTTGCAAAATTCCTGGAACTTTCAATAAATTCCCTGGTTTCCCAGAAATCCTGGTTGGAGGACTCCGGACTTCCTGGTTATTCCCTCCTGATACCGGGAAACCTCCATCTGGGATTTCTGAAGAAAAAGGGAATTTAATGAAGGTTCTAGGAATTTTGCAACCCTACTCACTTTCAAGTCCATTATCAAATTAATCCACCACTTTATCAAAGTGAGGTAGATTACATGCCATCTTCCAAACAATACACAACAGCTTTCAGCAATTTTTTTTAATGATACAGCTTTCAGCATATTAATGAATTTAATGATTTTAATGATACCATGTTGCTCAGGCAACCAATTAGTGTGGAGAATAGAGGTAACTCTGACGAGTTCCTGTGTTTACACTAGGCTAACTAACTCATAGAGGAATCAGAGGGGATTGAATGGAGACTCACTGAGATGTGGTATCTGATACAGATGATGATCTATGGGACTTGAGATCAAAGCACAACCATGCCTTGTTCTCATCAGGGAGTATACAGACAGACTGGGGAGAAATCATTGGTTCCAACAACCTGTCTTTTATCATTGGGTTTTCTAAGCATATTTACACAGCATGATACCCATCCCGTTGAACAGTCGCCTGTAAAACCATGCAGAGCAGCACCTTACTTACTGACAACATTAACTAAACAAACACTATGTGGATCAATAAACTACTGTGTCCATTGAAACTGAAACGGTATACATTTTCAGAATAGAATATAGAAAATCTACAGAGAACAATGTCAAAGACAATACCAAAGAGGGGTTGGCGGGTGGTGGGGGGTGGGACACAATGCAGATAGTCTGGGTAGCTAATGTGCAGGGGCACCGGTTAGTCGGGCTAATTGAGGTAGTATGTAAATGAATGTACTGTAAAGTTAAAGTGACTATGCATATATGATAAACAGAGTAGCAACAGCATAAAAGAGGGGTTGGGGGGGTACAATGCAAATAGTCCGGGTAGCCATTTGATTACCTGTTCAGGAGTCTTATGGCTTGGGGATAAAAACAGTTGAGAAGCCTTTTGGTCCAAGACTTTGTGCTCCGATACCGCTTGCCATGCGGTAATAGAGAGAACAGTCTATGACTGGGGTGGCTGGGGTCCTTGACAATTTTTAGGGCCTCCCTCTGGCATCGTCTGATGTAGAGGTCCTGGATGGCAGGCAGCTTAGCCCCAGTGAAGTACAGTACTGGGCCATACGCAGTACCCTCTGTAGTGCCTTGCGGTCAGAGGCCGAGCAGTTGCTGTCCCAGGCAGTGATGCAACCAGTCAGGATGTTCTTGATGTTGCAGCTGTAGAACATTTTGAGGATCTGAGGATCCATGACAAATCTTTTTAGTTTCCTGAGGGGGAATAGGCTTTGTTGTGCCCTCTTCACGACTGTTTTGGTGTGTTTGGACAATTCTAGTTTGTTGGTGATGTGGATACCAAGGACTCAACCTGCTCCACTACAGCCCTGTCGATGAGAATGGGGGCATGCTCAGTCCTCCTTTTCCTGTAGTCCACAATCATCTCCTTGATCTTGATCACATTGAAGGATAGGTTGTTATTCTGGCAACACCCGGCCTGGTCTCTGACCTCCTCCCTATAGACTGTCTCATCGTTGTCTGTGATCAGGCCTACCACTGTTGTGTCATCTGCAAACTTAATGATGGTGTTGGAGTTGTTTCTGGCCATACAGTCGTGGGTGAAAAGGGAGTACAGGAGGAGACTGAGCACACACCCCTGAGGGGCTCCAGTGTTGAGGATCAGCGGGGCGGATGTGTTGCTACCTTCGCTCACCACCTGGGGGCGGCCCGTCAGGAAGTCCAGGATCCAGTTGCAGAGGGAGGTGTTTAGTCCCAGAATCCTTAGCTTAGTGATGAGCTTTGAGGGTACTATGGTGTTGAATGCTGAGCTGTAGTCAATGAATAGCATTCTCAAGTAGGCGTTCCTTTTGTCCAAGTGGGAAAGGGTAGTGTGGAGTGCAATAGAGATGGCATCATCTGTGGATCTGTTTGCAAATTGGAGTGGGTCTAGGGTTTCTGGGATAATGGCTTTAATGTGAGCCATTACCAGCCTTTCAAAGCACTTCATGGCTACGGACGTGAGTGCTACTGGTCTGTCGTCATTTAGGCAGATTGCCTTAGTGTTCTTGGGCACAGGGACGATGGTGGTCTGCTTGAAACATGTTGGTATTACAGATTCAATCAGGGACATGTTGAATATGTCAGTGAAGACACCTGCTTGTTGATCAGCACATGCCCGGAGCACACGTCCTGGTAATCCGTCTTGCCCCGCGGCCAAGGGAATGTTGACCTGTTTATTGGTCTTATTCACGTCGGCTACGGAGAGCATGATTACACAGTCGTCCGGAACAGCTGATGCTCTCATGCATGCCTCAGTGATGCTTGCCTCGAAGCGAGCATAGAAGTGATTTAGCTCATCTGGTAGGCTCGTGTCACTGGGCAGCTCGCGGCTGTGCTTCCCATTGAAGTCTGTAATAGTTTGCAAGCCCTGCCACATAAGACGAGTGTTGGAGCCGGTGTAGTATGATTCAATCTTAACCCTGTATTGGTGCTTTGCCTGTTTGATGGTTCGTCGGAGGCCATAGCGGGATTTATTATAAGATTCCAGGTTAGAGTCCTGCACCTTGAAAGCGGCAGCTCTACCCTTTAGCTCAGTGCGAATATTGCCTGTAATCCATGGCTTCTGGTTGGGGTATGTACATACAGTCACTGTGGGGACAACGTCCTCGATGCAATTGCTGATAAAGCCAGTGACTGATGTGATGTACTCCTCAATGCCATCGGAAGAATCCCGGATCATGTTCCAGTCTGTGCTAACAAAACATTCCTGTAGTTTAGCATCTGCTTCTCTGACCACTTTTTTATAGACCAAGTCACTGGTGCTTCCTGCTTAAATTTTTTCTTGTAAGCAGGAATCAGGAGGATAGAATTGTGGTCTGATTTACCAAATGGAGGGCGAGGGAAAACATTGTATGCATCTCTGTGTGTGGAGTACAGGTGATCTAGAATTTTTTTCCCTCTTGTTGCACATTTAACATGTTGATAGAAATTAGGGAGAAATTATTTAAGTTTCCATGCATTAAACTCCCTGGCCACTAGGAGTGCCGCCTCTGGGTGAGCGGTTTCCTGTTTGCTTATTCCCTTATACAGCTGACTGCGTGTCTTAGTGCCAGCATCCCGTCTGTGGTGGTAAATTAACAAAAAGTATGGATGAAAACTGTCTCAGCAAATAGTGTGGTCTACAGTTTATCATAAGATACTCTACTTCAGGCGAGAAAAATCTAGAGACTTCCTTAGATTTCGTGCACCAGCTGTTGTTTACAAATATGCACAGTTCTACCCTCCTCGTCTTACCAGAGTGTGCTGTTCTGTCTTGCCGGTGCAGCGTATATCCCGCTAGCTGAATATCCATGTCATCATTCAGCCACGATTCCGTGAAACATAAGGTGTTACAGTTTCTGGTAGGATATTCGTGATTGTACCTCGTCTAATTTATTGTCCAGTGATTGCACGTTGGTAAGTAATATTGATGGTAAGGGCAGCTTTCCCACTCGTCGTCTGTGGATCCTTACGAGGCACCCCGCCCTGTGTCCTCTATACCTGCGTCTCTTTCCCTTGCCAATGACAGGGATGTTGGCCTTGTCGGGTGTCTGAAGTACATCCTGTGTCCTGCTTGTTGAAGAAAAAAAATATTTGTCTAATCCAAGGTGAGTGATCGCTGTCCTGATATCCAGAAGCTCTTTTTTTGCCATAAGATATGGTGGCAGAAACATTATGTACAAAATAAGTTACAGATAACACGTAAAAAAAAACTTTCTTCCGGCGCCATTTTACCCTATCAATATTAAGACATAGAACATCATAACATACTATGTCACACGATCAGACATTTATGCTAATTCAACTTTATCTATATCAACTCTTTATTTCCCCTTAAAATATTCTTATTTTTGTTTCCTTTTGTCTGTATACTGTAATTCAGCTTTCAGCTGTGAATGTGTACAAGCTCAAATAAACCTTACTACATCCTTATCTTCTCTTTTCTGTTGCAACATGTGGAATTAAGTATGATTCTGAATGCTACCATTCAGTGTTATAATTCCAATATGGACTATCTTAAAACACCCTTACCCTATAATAATACTCACTTTTGGGGTTGAAAAATTCCAGAAACCTTCAAGGAATTCCCTCCGTCTAGGATGTTGGGAAAACCAGGGAGTTTATTGAAGGTTCTAGGAATTTTGCAACCCTACTCACTACTCAAAAATAAAAACAGATTATTTGATCCTATGTACAACAGCTTTCAGCATTTTGACATTTTGTAATGATACAGCTTTCAGCATTTGAATGATTTTAATGATACCATGTTGCTCAGGCAACCAATTAGTGTGGAGAATGGAGGTAACTCTGAGTTCCTTTGTTTACACTAGGCTAACTAACTCATAGAGGAATCAGAGGGGATTGAATGGAGACTCACTGAGATGTGGTATCTGATACAGATGATGATCTAAGGGACTTGAGATCAAAGCACAACCATGCCTTGTTCTCATCAGGGAGTATACAGACAGACTGGGGAGAAATGATTGGATCCAACAACCTGTCTTTTGTCATTGGGTTTTGTAAACAAAATGTAAGCTAATAAGAATTAATATTTATTTTTCAGAAAAAAAAACAACCAACATGAACAAACAGAATTGCAATCTGTATATTGAAATTTAAATTGAAATGTACCTCTAACATAGACACAGTAGCCACATATCCTGTAAAACCACAATTTGTGAAATAGTTGTATCAAAAAATGCATTCAAATTTAATCTTAAACAGTCCACATCAACATAAAGCTAAAATAGAAAGCTAAAATACAGATAGCTGAATGTAAAAAACCCATCCAATAGAAGTTACATTCTGGGCTGTTCTCTACCCCAACAGAAGGTCACAACCCCTGAAAGAAAACGGTGGAGGAAGCAGAAAGACAGCCATCTGTGAGTTCTACGCCAGAGCATCTGTGTACAGTGTGTGTGTGTGTGTGTGTGTGTGTGTGTGTGTGTGTGTGTGTGTGTGTGTGTGTGTGTGTGTGTGTGTGTGTGTGTGTGTGTGTGTGTGTGTGTGTGTGTGTGTGAGAGAGAGAGAGAGAGAGAGAGAGAGAGAGAGAGAGCGAGAGAGAAGGAGAGAAGGAGAGAAAGAGGGAGCATGCCTGTGTCTGTCTCTGTGTTTCTAATTTCTGTGTCATTTCTCTCCTTCAAACCCTATACTTTGGCTTACATGCCTGCTTGTTGGTGCATGCTACAACTTTACTTTGACTTTATTTGACATTACAATGATTCACACTCACAGCAAACCTTAACAGACACACAAACTTGTTGCCAGTAGTCTATAACTTAGTCTAAAAAATATTTTCTAACAAAGCATCACATTGCATTGTAGGGATACAATGATGCATGGCTCAAGTGTACAGTACATTACAGTATTAGTATTAGTATTAGTATTAGTATTACACATGCACATTCAGTATGGGTACACGCACACACACACACCCACACCCACACAAGCACACACACACACATACACACACGTCCTTTATCTTACCAGACCCCCTTGATCTTTAACAACTCCCAATGTAATTAAAACACACCAGAAATGCAGACAGACAGAAGTAGCAGAAAGGTGTGAGGGTGTTTCTCCCTACACACACACACACACACACACACACACACACACACACCTATAAGAGATGTGAAGGTGTTTCTCTTCTACCTCATTCCCTTCTCACCCCCATTGAACACCCAGGATAAAAATAACAGGCAAAAGAACTCTTGCTAATTCAATACCATGTCTTACTACCATGCAGTTCAGAGCCTGTTTTATCAGCTGTAGAAGAGCATGAAAGAGAAAGTGAGATCCACTCCATTAAAAAACAAAAACATTCCTTGGCATACAGTTTATAACAAACTTACTTCACTTTTCCTCTGAGCTCATATTGCTTCAATATATATGAATGTTTTGCTCCAAAACACACTACAAGCCCAGTGATGTGCCAACTGAAGACTCTATCCTTGCGTGATGGAGAGCTAGCATCAGAGAAGGCTAAATGTTTAATGAGAAAACCTTACGACTGCTTCACACAACAGGCCCAAACACGAAAACACAAACAAGCATGACTGTCTCAAAGGATGGATATCATCACTCTGTGTGATGTTGTGTTGATGGTCAGAGTTAGTGAGCCTCGTTGGTCAGTGTCATAGTGTAACGGGTGGACTTTGTAGCTGTTGCCTGCCCTCGCCCTGAGTTCCCCTCCCTGGCCCTGCATCCTCACAATGCATGTTGGCAAGGCCTCATCACCCAGCAACCCTAGGCCCTATTGTAGACACTAATTAGGCGAGCCAATGGACAGGCATGATCTGGGCAGCAACCTCCAAGTGTACAATGCTTGTGGCGATGGAACTCTCCACTGTCCTGTCATTAAACCATTACCACCAACATTAAAGAGGAGGGAGATTTGTGATCCTCTCTAGGGTGTCTATCTTTGTCTGTGTGTGCGTGAATTGCGTGCGCCTGTGCTTTTGATGATACCATGTTGCTCAGGCAACCAATTAGAGTGGAGAATGTGTGTGTTGGTAGATGTGCATGCATGTGCCTGTGTTTGTGTCTGTTGTGGATGCATGTCTTTTTTTGTGTTTGCTCAGTCTGCTCAAGGGTGACTGATAGCTGTGTACTTACTCCAAAGCATGGTGTGTGTGTGCGTGTGTGTGCGTGTGTGTGTGTGTGTGTGTGTGTGTGTGTGTGTGTGTGTGTGTGTGTGTGTGACAGACAAAGAGAGCAGAATGTCTGTCTCCATCATAAACACTCTCTCTATGGTCCCTCGCTCTCTCGCTTGCCTTTAATCCACCTTTTATCTTTCTCTTTCATCCCCTCCCGTCTCTCCTCTATTTCAATCCCTATGTCTCTGTTTCTTCATCCCTCTCTTGTCTGTATCCCACCGTGTGTTTTCCATTTCAGGTTGCGTGTGGTGGCTCTGAGGTTTAGACACACCAGGTTTATTTAATGCTAAGGGCCTGAGTGCTGTGCTTGCTCAGCCCGGTCTGTCCGTTACTCAAAGATTGGGGCGAAAGGGTAGCTTAGTGGTTAGAGCGTTGGACTAGCAATTGAAAGGTTGCCGGTTCGAATCCCTGAGCTGACAAGGTACAAATCTGTCGTTCTGCCCCTGAACAAGGCAGTTAACCCACTGTTCCTAGGCTGTCATTGAAAATAAGAATTTGTTCTTAACTTACCTGCCTAGTTAAATGAAGGTAAAAAAATCACTGTGTCTTCTAAAAGACTCATAGTAGGCTAATATCAGTGGCTGCAGGGTGTGTGTGGCCAGTCCTACTCTTACAGGCCTTTGACCAGACACTACCTGATTTACCTGAATCCCTTGAAAGTGGTGTGGTAGTCCTAATATAATGTAGAGGTGAATGGTGAGGCAAGGACAGGCATCAAGATGTGTCATTACTAGACTACTAGCCCAAAGATTTACTCCATATTGTTACAACTGAAAAATAATAGGAACGTGTATGAAATATTAATGCTTTGTTCAACAGGGCCTTTCATGCATCTTGGATCTTCACCTCTTGATGTATCTCACACCTTTACTGCTATTTAAAACACGGGAGCAACAGGGGTAGGCTACACGGGTCTTTACACCGACATAACTTGCTCGGTTTCACCGAGGAGATCCCGTGAGAACCCCCACCCGGTGCTCAGGAATCATTTCTGGCGCTGCAATGCTCTGTTAGTCCCGTCTCCCCCGCGGAGTGGATTGAGTGTCTGTAGACTCCCCCCTACCGTAAGAAGACGGAACTTCCTGCTTAACTCTTATCCTTAACCCCCAAAGCCATGCGCAAATATTTTCAGACATCTGTCTCTAAATGTAACGCCAATTCTCAGTCTCAATCACTTTAACCTATGATCTATTTAATGTCACACAAACACACACGCACGCACGCACGTACGCACACACACATACACACACACACACACACATTCGCTCTGTTCTTAAAGATACCTCCATTCAGCAAAGCACCGGGCGAACTGAACCGAATAGTTCTCTCAGCTCCTGCAAATAGTCTTCTCCCCGCCTCTGTCTTTTCGATCACTCTGCTGTTGAACGCTTCATTTAGCCCTACACACAGGGAGGGAGACTTGGTCCGGAGATATTTAGCCATACACACAGGGAGGGAGACTTGTTCCGGAGACATTTAGCCATACACACAGGGAGGGAGACTTGGTCCAGAAACATTTAACGTTCACTTGAGTCAAGGGGTGGAAATGGGGGACAGTTTCACCAGAAGCGGTTAGGTGAAAATATTAGAACCATCCTATTTCCCTATAGGGGAGGATTTTGTTGTATTATTTATGCCAACCATACGAGCCATTTAGGACTAGGGGAAACACTGTATTGATACATACGCTTCAGTTGCACATCACACGCTCGCCCCAAAGTGTTCAGTGACTACTGATCCACAAAGCAGAGAGAGCATGACTGCGTTACCAACATGTAGAATCACAATGTATCACATTTTCACTGCAAGCCACGTCGCTATAAATTATGGCCACAAAAATCAACACAGGCTGAATAACTTAAAACATCAGCAAGTTATTTGATTCTGCATTTAGGGATAGGATAGCCTAAATGTTATAATAAATGATGTGCTACTAAGTAAGGACTATTGAACATGTGAGTAAACAAAGAAAATGTGGAGTTTAAAAGTGGAGTAGAGTTCTGAAAGAATGCATTTTTCACGACATGGAGAGCTACATGTCTATCGAAGTGCAGCTACTTCCAAACGCAGAGACAAGGGAACGCGGGTAGAAGGGAAAAAATAGCCACTGAGGTATTCCTTGCATGGACAAACAAGTCAGATAATAACAGAAATCTAGAGAAACAATCAATATGCACAACAAAGGCATCTCCGAAAACATATTTTTTTTAAATCCATGTTTGTATCCCGGAAGGTCCCTTTGAGTTCATCAAAACACAAATACCAGGGTTTGGTTAAACCCATGAAATCACAGTAGATATTCGTTGTGGTGACTTTGCTATCCAGTTTGTCAGAGATAGTGGATAGGTACCTTGGACAGCGACTAGCCTACTAGAGCCCGCCGCCGCCGCGAGGGCGCTAGGAGTTGGGCGCGCTGTGATTCCCTGAGCGCGTCTGTTTGACATGTTGATGCTGACTAAATCCACACCGGGACCACTAAAAGCTACTCGGAGCGAATTCATCTGGCCCTATTCTCCATTTCCAAAGTTGTACAGCTTATAGTAATCGAATTGAGATGGACCAGAACGGAAAGAAGAGCAATGCCCAGTGGGTTTAGAAGAAGTTGATGTGATGAGTGACGGATATTTTCTCTCTCCCTTGCCTGCCTGAAACTGCCGACTAGCGCCTCGGCTTTGCTGCTAGTCTGTCATCAACGACAATTATCCTAAAAGCATGGTGCTGCAAAATGAATTCACTAAATATGTTATCAAACACAAATGTTAAATTCTTAAAAACACCATTGCCTCAAGGGAAGATACGAGAAGCATAGGTCTCATGTTGGATGAATATAACACTATGATATTGACATAGCACATGAAAGTAACAATAACGCGTTACTTTGAGGTGTCTATATATTAAATGCAACTAATATTTACCTTGAAAAAGTTAACAATTCCATTGAAGCGTATCTTCCGTGTTCCAAGCTCAAACGCTTTCGAGGGACAATCAACAATTCCACAAGCTTGATTAAAATAAGTTCGTTGTACTTATTATTTCAAGAATGTGTAGCCGATGTATAGCCGAATGCAGATATTTTGATGAAATTAACAAGTCTGAGAAGACTTGCAATTCAAAACTGCGTTATTCCGAAGTTCCATTGAGTAAAATGAATACAAATCCAGTCCATGTAGCTTTTAACAGTATGTCGATCCAAATTCAAAGGTCCCCCTGTTTCTGAAGAGATGCTCTCAAAATCTATATTTTTAAATCCCCATTTATGGTAGAAGCCTTGTCATCAAGTTATTCTCAAATTTCGCTGGCTTCGATCGACACAGGCGCCAGGTGAAGTGAAGGTCTAACAAAGCGTAAAATCAGGATAGCTCCTGGTATTTTGTCTTGATTCCAGTGCGCGCGTTAAAGGCAGCACCCATCGTTCATCCCAGTTTTGGAGTGTCCTTGCGGGTGTGTCTGCTGTCCGGGAGCTGGACTTGGTTTTCGTCTTTGAAGCCCTGGGATTCGTCACAAACGCATATACCCAGAAGCCCCCCCTCCCCCTTCTGGAGATGGAGTCGTAGCAATTCGTGGGTGACACACCGAAGTGAATAAGCCACAGCAAAGAGAGCTGGGGTGAGACGTATGCTAGAGAATGCAAGAGAGAGAAGAGAGAGGTGCACGAAGGGATTTTGTTTATGTCGAGAGTGTGCCTTTCTTGATCAACTGTGTTTTGTAGATGTATAGAAATATTATTTACAAAGCAATATCTATTCAAGACATGATTAAGTTCTTGCTGCTTTTTAATATATTGGAATTCGCCTATATGTTTAGTAAAATCATGTTATGTAGCGTAAATAACAACTGTTTAGATGCTTGGATGCAATTACGCATGGCATTTCAAACGATGATTATTTCCTTACGAAGGTAATGGTGTCTTGTCTAAAGTAGCCAATGTGATGCAACTATAGTTGAATCTGAATTGAAGATACAGTGAGTGTCTACACACCAACATCAAGTGCTCATATGCGTAATAAAAAAACATACACTCCCTAACTAAGTTCCAAATGCTAGTACTAGTTAAGCTGCACGTGCTATAGCCTACACTTGCCAAATGGCACATTTAGTCGCTCCCTTGTTCGAGCTGTTCCGAGTAGCCTTTACGTCTGCTACGTTAGGTTATGAGTAGCCTAGCGACGGAAAGTGACTCAGATGTAGGCTATATGTATCCAACCAGATTTTGCGCAGACTATTGTCTAATATCCGGATCAGTGGTCGGAAAATAGACTAGCCAATACTTGTAGCTCAAATGGGAGATTCCATTTCTCGAGGCATCCCATGGCTCTCCCAGCGTGCCTCCAAGTGGGTGGACTTTAAAAAAAATTATGCATAGGAGGTTCGCTGTTTTAAGAGGGCGTGGTTGGGAAGCTTTGAATAGATTCATTCTGGTCCAATAACACACATCAGCCGTTTGAGTAGCTTACATCCATCCAGTAAATTACAGGAAGTTTAGGCTATTTATATCTAATTTACAATATTTCTAGAGTGCTTTGTTGACATCCAGAGGCTTATTATATTCATATTAAACATATGTACCCCATGTCCCTATACAAATGCACAATTACCACTGGTTTGACATTCCCCTGTATGATAGCTATTGACAAGAGGTTCTGTCATCATTTACATTTTACATTTTTGTCATTTAGCCAATGCTCATATCCAGAGCGACTTACAGTTAGTGCAGTCATCTTAAGATAGCTAGGTGGGACAACTACATATCACAGTAATAGTACGTTTTCTTCAATAAAGTAGCAAAGTCAGAGCTAGTAAGAGGGAAAAGAGTCAAGTGCCAGTGTTAGTTCACAACATGTTTTTGTGGGGGTGAGGACAGGGTGCTGAGAGGTGCTTTGGGATAATTTAAGATACTCTTTGAAGAGGTAGGGTTTCAGATATTTTCTGAAAATGTGCAGGGAAAAAAGCTGTTCTAGCTTCAGGGGAAAGCTGGTTCCACCATTGGGGTGCCAGGACAGAGAAGAGCTTGGACTGTGTTAAGTGGGAGTTGCCCTCCTGTAGGGGTGGAAGGGCAAATAAATTAGAGGTGGAAAAATGGAGTACTCAGGTTGGGTGTAGGGTTTGAGCATAGCCTGAAGGTAGGGAGGGGCAGATCCTCTTGGTTCTCTGTAGGCAAGTACCATGGTCTTGTAGTGGATGCGAGCTTGGACTGGAAGCCAGTGGAGTGTGCTGAGGAGCAGGGTGACATGGGAGAACTTGGGAAAGTTGAACACCAGGCGGGCTGCAGCATTCTGGATAAGTTACAGGGATTTGATGGCACAAGGAGGGAGCCCAGCCAACAGAGAGTTACAGTAGACTACACGGGAGAGGACAAATGCCTGGATTAGGACCTGCGGCACTTCCTGTGTGAGGTAGGGTCGTAGTCTACGGATGTTGTAGAGCATGAACCTGCCGGAATCACTGCTTTGACGTTTGTAGAGAATAACAGGGTGTTGTCCAGGGTCACGTGTCTCACGGTGAAGGGAGGTGAAGGTTTTCATTTAACCGGGCAAGTAAGTTTAGAACAAATTATTATTTACAATGACGGCCTACACCGGCCAAACACAGTTGACCCTGGGCAAATAGTCCCTATGGGACTCCCAATCACGGCCAGTTGTGATACAGCCTAGTTTCAAACCAGGAAGTCTGTAGTGACGCCTCAAGCACTAAGATGCAGTGCCTTAGACCGCTGCGCCACTCGGGAGTCCCAGACATGAATAACCCTATGTTGCCAAATCATGTTTTCAGATACATGAATCCCTGCCCTAGCATTCTCAAACGGCTTTGACAAAATCAATGCAACATGTAAACAACCATACAAAAAACGCTGCAAACCACTCAACAGCCTGTGATAGTGTAAGGTGTAAAGTACACATTTTATGTTTGACATTTTAGTAACAAAACTTTGTTAGCCAATATAAGCAGCAAGCTATTTTGCACTGCCTTTTTTCAGTAACGTAGAGTTACAGAAGCCTGAATGAAAAGGTTTCAGCAGGGAGGAAGTAGTCAATATTCAGCTTTTGTTCTGTCCCTGCCTTTTATGTCTGTTATGAGAGACAACACTCACCGTGGCTCTGTTGCATGTGACCCCTCCCTTCTCTCCTCCATCCTCCCCTCCCTCCTGTGCTTCCACATACACTCACCGTGGCACTGTTGCATGTGACCCCTCCCTTCTCTCCTCCATCCTCCCCTCCCTCCTGTGCTTCCACATACACTCACCGTGGCACTGTTGCATGTGACCCCTCCCTTCTCTCCTCCATCCCCCCCTCCCTCCTGTGCTTCCACATACACTCACCGTGGCACTGTTGCATGTGACCCCTCCCTTCTCTCCTCCATCCTCCCCTCCCTCCTGTGCTTCCACATACACTCACCGTGGCACTGTTGCATGTGACCCCTCCCTTCTCTCCTCCATCCTCCCCTCCCTCCTGTGCTTCCACATACACTGACCGTGTTCAAATGGTTCAACCACACAGCTGGGAACCCCTTCTGAGGTGAAACCCAGGGAGATCTGAAAGACTTCCAGAGGAAAAGGCATAAATAAATACCTCCCCTCTTCTTTGTCTCACTCTCTCACCCCTCCTCCCTCACCCTCTCTCTCTCTCTGATTCAGAGGGGGTTGGGTTAAATGCAGAAGACACATTTCGGTTCAATGCTTTCAGTTTTACAACTGACTACGTATCGCCTTTCCCTATCCCCTTTCTCTCTCTCTCTCTCTCTCTCTCTCTCTCTCTCTCTCTCTCTCTCTCTCTCTTCTCTACTCTCTCTCTCTTCTCTACTCTCTCTCTCTATCTCTCTCTCTCTCTCTCTTCTCTACTCTCTCTCTCTCCTTCTACAGAAGGATATGTGCCCACAGTAGGGGGCAAATGGGGAATATCAACACTTCACCTCCAACATTTACCACTAGGCCCAGAGTCTACTCTACTCCAGCTATACAACAGCAGACTGAGAATTAATTCCAAATAACCAAGCCATTCAGAACATGGGCAGGTTAAACACACAGGTTAAAGTTAGATCTTTTTCATTCACCTCATGTTGACAATGTACCAAAATACATCCCCAAAAGGCTTGCCAACCACAGTCTGGCCAAAAGAGACTCTTTTGGCTGTGCCTTTCGGAGCAATCTAATTTCAGGGAAAATCAAAGCCTTTCTGCAGCCCCATCGCAAATTAAATTTACGACTGGCTGAGAGTGTGTTTTCAGGAGGCCCTTTGTGCTTGAATTATCTACAGTTACAGTCAAAGTCGACAGATAGGACCAGGATACGTTTGTGGGGAAAGCTGCTGCGGTGGCAGCTGAACTAATACAAATTACATAAAAACACACATCTCATAATGGCTTGGTTTGACTGCAGGGAGTAACGGATTGTTGTGTTCTGGAAACCTATACAACACAGATTCTGAATAATGGGTGAATCATAAAGTAATGACATGCACATTAACATGAGGCTATTTCCAAATGCAAATATGTGCAAAAAAACAGTAGGGATTTCTTCCCATTCAATTACACTATTAATGTGTTGTTGATGTAGTTTCCATGTATATGATCTCACTGCATCTCCAGCCTACCTTTTCATGATGTGATCTCAATGCATCTCCAGCCTACCTTTTCATGATGTGATCTCACTGCATCTCCAGCCTACCTTTCCATGATGTGATCTCAATGCATCTCCAGCCTACCTTTTCATGATGTGATCTCAATGCATCTCCAGCCTACCTTTTCATGATGTGATCTCAATGCATCTCCAGCCTACCTTTCCATGATGTGATCTCACTGCATCTCCAGCCTACCTTTCCATGATGTGATCTCACTGCATCTCCAGCCTACCTTTCCATGATGTGATCTCAATGCATCTCCAGCCTACCTTTTCATGATGTGATCTCAATGCATCTCCAGCCTACCTTTTCATGATGTGATCTCACTGCATCTCCAGCCTACCTTTCCATGATGTGATCTCAATGCATCTCCAGCCTACCTTTTCATGATGTGATCTCACTGCAT
Source organism: Oncorhynchus mykiss (assembly GCF_057628025.1). Classification (NCBI taxonomy): domain Eukaryota; kingdom Metazoa; phylum Chordata; class Actinopteri; order Salmoniformes; family Salmonidae; genus Oncorhynchus; species Oncorhynchus mykiss. The sequence continues at coordinate 28,559,129 of NC_143024.1, forward strand.
CTCCAGCCTTCCTTTCCATGATGTGATCTCAATGCATCTCCAGCCTACCTTTCCATGATGTGATCTCACTGCATCTCCAGCCTTCCTTTCCATGATGTGATCTCAATGCATCTCCAGCCTACCTTTCCATGATGTGATCTCACTGCATCTCCAGCCTTCCTTTCCATGATGTGATCTCAATGCATCTCCAGCCTACCTTTTCATGATGTGATCTCACTGCATCTCCAGCCTTCCTTTTCATGATGTGATCTCACTGCATCTCCAGCCTACCTTTTCATGATGTGATCTCAATGCATCTCCAGCCTACCTTTTCGTGATGTGATCTCACTGCATCTCCAGCCTACCTTTTCATGATGTGATCTCACTGCATCTCCAGCCTACCTTTTCATGATGTGATGTTTTTCATTTGATACTTCCATTGTCCCTTCTTTAACTACATTAGGGTTACCTAAAACGAGGATGAGTCCAGCAGTCTGTGCAGTGAACAATGATATAAAGTTCTTGGTATGCCTGGAGGAGCAGAGTGACTCCCCCTCTTATCCTCAGTAATCTGCATTACTGTATCCACCATTATCACACATGATTTATTCAACATGTGTCCAAAAGCCTATAAATGTGTCACTAAATATTTAATATATACTGTAAGACAGACATGAGAATAGCATAGATGGACATCACTCTCTGCCTTCCTCTTTATCTCCCCCCCAACCCCCCCCCCTCTATCTCTCTCCCTACCTTCCACTCTCTCTCTCTCTCTCTCACTCTCTCTCACTCTCTCCCTATCTTTCACTCTCACTCTCCCCTTCTCTCTCTACCTTTTGCCCCCCCCCCTTTCTTTCTCTCTCTCTCTCTCTCTCTCTCTCTCTCTCTCTCTCTCTCTCTCTCGGGCCCGCTATCGAGGGTTGATGGGAAATGTCTGCGCATGTTTGGAGCCACACTTCACCTCCAAAATCTACCACTAGGCCCAGAGTCTACACTACTCCAACAATACAATACAGCCCGATTGTGAATTACATTTACCACAAGCTGAGAGAGTGTTTTCAGGAGGCCCTTTGTGCTTGAATTATCTACAGTTACAGTCAAAGTCGACAGATAGGACCAGGATACGTTTGTGGGGAAAGCTGCTGCGGTGGCAGCTGAACTAATACAAATTACATAAAAACACACATCTCATAATGGCTTGGTTTGACTGCAGGGAGTAACGAATTGTTGTGTTCTGGAAACCTATACAACACAGATTCTGAATAATGGGTGAATCATAACGTAATGATATGCAAATGAACATAAGGCCATTTCAAATGCAAATCTATGCAAATCTATTTATAGTAAATGGAGCTTATGCCTTTTTAATCATGCACATAATGTAAGTGAAAGGATTGACGCAGGAGATGAGAAGTAGATACAGGGAGTGAGGGTTTAATAACTGACAGACATAAAACAGAACAGGAACAGTGTCTGGACAGGAACACATAACAATTCATGCGGACATAGGGAACACCACAGAGGAACCAACAGATATAAGGGGGGATAATCAACCACGTGAAGGAGTCCAGTTGAGTCCAATGATCGCTGCTGCGCGTAATGATGGTGACAGGTGCGTGTAAAGACGGGCAGCCTGGCGCTCTCAAGCGCCAGGGAGGAGGAGCGGGAGCAGGCATGACAGTAAGCCTATATTGAGGAAAAACTTTGACTGCAATCATGACCTCTTAAAATAACTAGCTGACCATATAGCCCTGTGGTGTGCCCAATGCTAACTTGTCATGTCACATGGATGTCCTAGTACATTTACAGTCTGTAAGTGACCTTTACACACAGAATCCCCACTTAACCAATCCTTATGGGGACCCAGCAACATTTGTCCATCTATCAATTTACGTTTTGTTTTCAGTTTATATAGATGCTTTGTAGTGTTCTATAGTGGCTTCATCTGTTATTGGGTATTAAATCCACATTGGCATTATCTCTGATCTCTAACAGCAACATATCATTTGAGCAGCTCAGGGTGATAATGCTATTATAATACCATTACAGAAAATTAAAGCCTGGTTTTGAGCTGACCTTTTTAGTTCCAGTTATCTGAAGAACTCTGGGGAGCCTGTTTGACTCTGGTGATTCTGCTAGAATGAATGACTGTCTGAATGAATGAATGACTGAATGACTGAACACATTAATGAATGAATAAAACAATGTACTTTATAAACCAGTTTGGACATGTCATTATGGTCATTGCACAGTGCATTTGATTTATGTCTTCTAAAGTGTGATTATGAAGGGCTCAATAAAAAACCCTAGTCACTTGTTGTTAATCACATATTAGACTGTAATCTGGTGCTGTAGGCTAGTCTGGAGGAGTCTGGCTCAGGTCCTGGGCCCTGGTTTTGTTGGGATGTGGTGGTGGCTGGCCCATGTCCAGAGTCGTAGTTCTGGTATTATTGGGGGATGTGGGGGTAGGTGGGTCCAGCTCTAGATTTGTAGTACTGGTTTTGTTGGGGGGTGTGGGGAAGGTTGGATGAGATCCGCTGTGGTGGTTCTGGGTCTTGGTATTGTTGGGGTCCAGAGTGGTAGTTATGGTGTTGAAAGATATGGGAGCACATAGTGAATATGTCATCCCCTGGCCTGGTTTCTGCAGAGAGAGGGAGAAAGGGGAGGAGGAGATGTGAATATGTGTCAGCTTAGTGAATAATGGGATTCTCCCACTCTGCTCTTCACAAAAAGTGTGTGTGTGTGTGTGTGTGTGTGTGTGCTTGAGTTTGCATATATGCGTGTGTGCAGTAGACTGTATTGTTTATACACACCCATGCACTCCCACCAACAGATTAGACACTGGACCTTTGACTCTCTCACAAACAAGTGATGTTCAATTTCAGTCAGAGCCAGTGACTTTGCACATAGAAAGTCATGAGCGGTGATGTGTAAAACCCAAATATTCCTTTGTGTAAACAGTGAGGACAGTGCAGACTCGGAGGGAGTCCAAATCATCTGTCTGAATGTTGACTTCCTCCCTGTTACGGCTCTCGTTGGTGGTAGGAAGAGTGGACCAAAGCGCAGCGTGGTAAGTGTTCATGATTCCTTTTATTCCAAAAAACACTTAAACAAATAACAAAGCGAAAACGAAACTGAACAGTTCTGTCAGGCACAGACACTAAACAGAAAACAAGATCCCACAAAACCCAAAAGGAAAATGACAACTTATATATGATCCGCAATCAGAGACAACTATAGACAGCTGCCTCTGATTCGGAACCACATACGGCCAAAAACAAAGAAATAGAAACCATAGACTTTCCCACCCGAGTCACACCCTGACCTCACCAAACATAGAGAATAATGAGGAGGCTCCAGCTAGGGGACCGTCGCTGCAGGCTCCAGACTGGGGACCGTCGCTGCAGGCTCCAGCTAGGGGACCGTCGCTGCAGGCTCCAGCTAGGGGACCGTCGCTGCAGGCTCCAGACTGGGGACTGTCGCTGCAGGCTCCAGACTGGGGACCGTCGCTGCAGGCTCCAGCTAGGGGACCGTCGCTGCAGGCTCCAGCTAGGGGACCGTCGCTGCAGGCTCCAGCTAGGGGACCGTCGCTGCAGGCTCCAGCTAGGGGACCGTCGCTGCAGGCTCCAGACTTGGGACCGTCGCTGCAGGCTCCAGCTAGGGGACCGTCGCGGCAGGCTCCAGCTAGGGGACCGTCGCTGCAGGCTCCAGCTAGGGGACCGTCGCTGCAGACTCCAGACTGGGGACCGCCGCTGCAGGCTCCAGACTGGGGACCGTCGCTGCAGGCTCCAGCTAGGGGACCGTCGCTGCAGGCTCCAGCTAGGGGACCGTCGCTGCAGGCTCCAGACTGGGGACCGTCGCTGCAGGCCCCAGCCAGGGGACCGTCGCTGCAGGCTCTGGACTGGGGGACCGTCACTGCAAGCTCCGAACTGAGGACCGTTGCTGGAGTCGCTGCAGGCTCCAGACTGGAGACCGTCGCTGGAGGCTCCGGACTGGGGACTGTTGCTGGAGGCTCCGGACAGGAGACCGTCACTGCAGGCTCAGGAACACGGATCATCACTGGAGGCTCCGGGCCATGGATCATCACTGCATGCTCCGGGCCATGGATCATCACTGGAGGCTTCGTGTCATGGATCATCACTGCAGGCTCCGAGCCATGGATCATCACTGGAGGCTTCGTGCCATGGATCATCACTGGAGGCTTCATACGTGGAGCATGAACAGGTCTCACCGGACTGAGGAGACGTACTGGAAGCTGCCACAACACGTCCTGGCTGGATACCCACTTTTGCTCGGTGAGTGTGGAGATCTGGCACAGGACGCACTTGGCTATGAAGGTGCACTGGCGGCATAATGCGTAGAGCCGGCGCAGGATATACTGGACCGTGGAGGCGCACTGGAGGTCTGGAGCGTAAAGCTGGCACAAAGCGTCCTGGCTGAATACCCCCTGTAGCACGGTAAGTGCGGGGAGCTGGAACACGCCGCACTGGGTTGTGCTGGCGAACTGGGGATGCCGTGCATAGAGCTGGCACAGGATATCCTGGGCCGAAGAGAAGCACTGGAGACCAGGAGTGCTGAGCCGGCACAATCCGTCCTGGCTGAACTCTAGCACGGCAACTGCGGGGAGCTGGAACAGAGCGCACCGGGCTGTGACTGCCCACTGGTGACACCGTGCGTATCCTCGCATAACACGGTGCCTGACCGGTCACACGCTCCCCAAGGTAAGCACGGGGAGTTGGTTCAGGTCTAAATCCTGACTCCGCCAATCACCCTGTGTGCCACCCCCAATATCGACCATTCGTTGCCGTGACTCCTGGTCTCGTCGCCGTTCCTCCCTCGCTGCTTCCGCCTGTTTCCATGGCAGGCTCTCATGCGCTGCCATTACCTCCTCCCATGTCCAGGATGTCCTCCACTCCCTTTTCTCCCGGGCCCAGAATCCCTGCTCCTCCTGGCCACGCTGATTGGTCTTTTTTTGGTGGGGTGATCTGTAACGTTCATCGTTAAGGGTAGACCAAGGCGCAGTGTGGAAGGTGTTCATGATCTTTATTGTCAAGAATCACTCAAACAAAAATAACGAATACAAAAACGAAAGCGAACAGTTCCGTCAGGCACATACTAAACGGAAAACAACACCCCACAAAACCCAAATGGAAAATGACGACTATAATATGATCCCCAATCAGAGACAACTATAAACAGCTGCCTCTGATTGGGAACCACACTAGGCAAAAACAACAAAGAAATAGAAAACATAGATTCTCCCACCCGAGTCACACCCTGATCAAACCAAACATAGAGAATAAATAAGGATCTCTCAGGTCAGGGCGTGACACTCCCTCTCTCCCTCTTTCCCTCTCTCTCTCCCTCTATCCCTCCCTCTCCCCCTTTTTCCCTCTGTCCCTCTGTCCCTCCATCGTTCCCTCTCTCTCCCTCTGTCCCTCCCTCTCTCCCTCTTTGCCTGACTCTATCCCTCTTTCCCCCTCTCTATCCCTCTTTCCCTCTCTCTCCATCTCTTCCCCTCTCTCTCCCTCTTCACCTCTCTCTCCCTCTTTCCATCCCTCTCTCCCTCTTTCCCTGACTCTCACCATCTCTCTCTCTCCCTCTTTCCCTCTTTCCCTCCTCTCTCCCTCTTTCCCTGACTCTATTCCCCCTTTCCCTCTCTCTCTCCCTCTTTCCCTCCCTCTCTCCCCCTTTCCCTTTCTCTCTTTCCCTCCCTCTCTCCCTCTTTCCATCTTTTCATCTTTCCCTAACTCTCTCCCTCTTTCCCTCCCTCTCTCCCTCTTTCCATCATTCCATCTTTCCCTAACACTCTCCCTCTTTCCCTCCCTCTCTCCCTCTTTCCCTGACTCTCTCCCTCTCTCTCTTTCCCTCTTTCTCTCACTCTCTCCCC
>NC_143024.1:28570000-28572500 GCF_057628025.1 Oncorhynchus mykiss
AACCCTTTACACAGAGGGTTCTACACGGAACACAAAATCGTTCTTTGTACCTGGAACCAAAATGGTTTCTCCTATGGGGACAGATGAAAAACCCTTCTGGAACCCTTCTGGCTAGGAGCTGAACTATTTATTCCTCCAGGATTCACAATAAATGAATGTATACAATACAATACAAACTCACCTCGCATGTTTTCTTTTTGCTGTGTTTCCCTGCATGTAGGGCTCTGCTATATGGATTGAGAAACCTGTCCATCTCTCTGAGCTGTCTGAGTGAGCTGAGGTTTTATGCTATTGATCCTGACCACAGAATATTTTTTCCGCCTCCAGAATCTTTTCAAAGTGTTTCTGTAATTGCTGCTGTCATCAGGTTCCTGTGACAGGGCCCACATCCATGACATCAGCAATTCATTACATTATGATTGTATGTCAGGTGGGAATTACATATTGTCATTTACATCCTTCTGTAATATGCCAACTCTATGAAAAGATGTAAAATGCAGAGTCTGGGTTTCATCAGTTTCATCAGTAGTTTGTGTGTGTGTGTGTGCGCGCGTGTGTGTGTTTGTGTGTGCGCGTGTGTGTGTGTCATTAAACTCTTGACTGAAGGAAAAGTGAAGGCCTCAGGGTTGTTGTGATGGTATTGTGTGGATTGGTTGGGTGGGTCGGATGTACAATAGATACCCACAGAGCTGATTTCTCTCATAGTAGGAAATGAAGGAGTACCCTGGTTGACACGCACATCCTCCAGTGGCAGGCAACTCTCTCTCTCTGTTGGTCACGGACCACAACACCAGCTCCAGGCTTGATACAGCACAGCTCAGGCTGGAATCACACCAAATTATTAAATAAACTTGTCTCAATGAGACCGTACAATATGTATATATATAATATACAGTTGAAGTCAGAAGTTTACATACACCTTAGCCAAATACATTTAAACTCAGTTTTTCACAATTCCTAACATTTAATCCGAGTACAAATTCCCTGTCTTAGGTCAGTTAGGATCACCACTGTATTTTAAGAATGTGAAATGAAATGTCAGAATAGTAGTAGAGATAATTATTTATTTCAGCTTTTATTTCTTTCATCACTTTCCCAGTGGGTCAGAAGTTTACATACACTCAATTAGTATTTGGTAGCATTGCCTTTAAATTGTTTAACTTGGGTCAAACATTTTGGGTAGCCTTCCACAATAAGTTGGGTGAATTTTGGCCCATTCCTCCTGACAGACCTGGTGTAACTGAGTCTTGTTTGTTGCTCCGCTCTGCTTGTCTGAACCTGACAGGTGTCTGCAAGCTAAATATAGCCACTTGGCTTGTTAGCTCCACACACGAAACCCACTTACCTACCTGCCACTGTGTGTCTGTGTCTGTGTGTGTGTCTGTGTGTGTGTCTGTGTGCCTGGGTGTGTGCCTGTGTGTGTGTGTGTGTGTGTGTGTGTGTGTGTGTGTGTGTGTGTGTGTGTGTGTGTGTGTGTGTGTGTGTGTGTGTGTGTGTGTGTGTGTGTGTGTGTGTGTGTGTGTGTGTGTGTGTGTGTGTGTGTGTGTGTGTGTGTGTGTGTGTGTGTGTGTGTGTGTGTGTGTGTGTGTGTGTGTCTGTCTTTAACTGTGTTCCTAGCATCCCCGGCACTCCAGGAAATGTGGGAGCTCTTGACCAGTGATTCACATTCTGTTCAACAATGCCAGAATGATGTAGAAAACATATTCCTTTGTGCAAACTATACAACGCGACTTGGATCTGTCTTGGATTATAAGGAGAAACATATCATTTCCTACTGTTATCTGTTCATAGGTGAGTTCTGTTTTAGTGACACAGTTTTCTTCCTCTGATCTGGACGGAGTCAGATCTATGGCACACGGTCGGGTCTGGTCTGGTCTAATCTGCTCCAGTCTGGTCCAGTCTGGCCTGGTCCAGTCTGGCCTGTTTGTTTCTGTTCTGGCCTGATCCCAGGGACATGGAGGATAACGAGGAGATGACTCCATTACCGACCGCTTCCCTTTGAAGGTCCCCTTCAGCCCCGGAGCGCCCAGAACATACCGCCTGGACAGGAGCAGGCAGCAGCAAATCGATACGCAAAACATAGGAATACTGGGCAAGACAAATTAACTGCGAACAGGGAAGTGAAGTGGGAAATGGATTTTTAAGTCGCCCTGCATAGCATTTGCAAATGGCATTTAGAATAAGAAAGACTTGGGGAGAGAGAGGAAAGGACGCTCAGTCAGTCACTAAAGCAGTGGGCTGCCAGAGAGCTCTGGGTCTGTGGTAATTATGTTCATTAAAGAACATTTAAGTCTCAACACTGAGTGGAGGCCTCCGTTACACACACACCTCAACCATGAACCGATCTCGTCAGATTAACTGAAGGTCATGTGTGTATAGTGATGATACCGAATCACATAGCCAGTATGTTGACAAGAAATTGCCCACCATGCTAGTAATCAATTGCATCACTGGCGAATATCTTAGTATCTAATCATTTTACTCTGAAAACACAGTAGGG
>NC_143024.1:28887500-28950000 GCF_057628025.1 Oncorhynchus mykiss
TCGACCCAGCCCTGGGTACTTGGACTCTAAGAGGATACAATACACATTTCTTCAGTAAAAAGGCAGGTGCTGCTGATAAACTGCCATCGTCGTCTAAGCAGAGGACATGTACAGTATGTGTAGCCCATTTATCTGATGCTGTCTGGCATGTCATACTTTGTTTTGGCCAGACAGCATCAGATACATGGGCTACATATAGTAAGACAGAGTGGTGCTGTTTTCTCTCGCTCGGATGCTTTCCCCGGTGAGATAGTTTCAGCCTCTTGCGAATTGAAGGAAAGTTGGTGGGTGCACAGTGCACTGTTCGGATGCTGGAATTATTTTGGATGAACGTGTGAAGGTAACCTACTTTTGAAGTGATTATTTGACAATCAGATAAAAACATGACTGGTTGTGTTCATGGCACATTAAAAGGTAATACAGACTGGCCTCTGACGGGGGCCTCCAAATCACGAAGCCCGCCCCTGGCTCTGACTAAGCTCTTTCTCTCTCTCTCTCTCTCTCTCTCTCTCTCTCTCTCTCTCTCTCTCTCTCAATTCAATTCAATTTAAGGGCTATATTGGCATGGGAAACATATGATAACATTGCCAAAGCAAGTGAACTAGACAATAAACAACATTTTAAAAAACCTGTAAAAATGTACAGTAAACATTACAAAGAATAAAGACATTACAAATGTCATATTATGTGCAAATAGTTAAATCACAAAAGGGAAAATAAATAAGCATGAATATGGGTTGTATTTACAATGGTGTTTGTTCTTCACTGGTTGCCCTTTTCTTGTGGCAACAGGTCACAAATCTTGCTGCTGTGATGGCACACTGGAATTTCACATAGATATGGGAGTTTATCAAAATTGGGTTTGTTTTTGAATTCTTTGAGGATCTGTGTAATCGGAGGGAAATACAGTGCCTTGCGAAAGTATTCGGCCCCCTTGAACTTTGAGACCTTTTGCCACATTTCAGGCTTCAAACATAAAGATATAAAACTGTATTTTTTTGTGAAGAATCAACAACAAGTGGGGCACAATCATGAAGTGGAATGACATTTATTGGATATTTCAAACTTTTTTAACAATTCAAAAACTGAAAAATTGGGCGTGCAAAATTATTCAGCCCCTTTACTTTCAGTGCAGCAAACTCTCTCCAGAAGTTCAGTGAGGATCTCTGAATGATCCAATGTTGACCTAAATGACTAATGAGGATAAATACAATCCACCTGTGTGTAATCAAGTCTCCGTATAAATGCACCTGCACTGTGATAGTCTCAGAGGTCCGTTAAAAGCGCAGAGAGCATCATGAAGAACAAGGAACACACCAGGCAGGTCCGAGATACTGTTGTGAAGAAGTTTAAAGCCGGATTTGGATACAAAAATATTTCCCAAGCTTTAAACATCCCAAGGAGCACTGTGCAAGCGATAATATTGAAATGGAAGGAGTATCAGACCACTGCAAATCTACCAAGACCTGGCCGTCCCTCTAAAATTTCAGCTCATACAAGGAGAAGACTGATCAGAGATGCAGCCAAGAGGCCCATGATCACTCTGGATGAACTGCAGAGATCTACAGCTGAGGTGGGAGACTCTGTCCATAGGACAACAATTAGTCGTATATTGCACAAATCTGTCCTTTATGGAAGAGTGGCAAGAAGAAGCCATTTCTTAAAGATATCCATAAAAAGTGTCGTTTAAAGTTTGCCACAAGCCACCTGGGAGACACACCAAACATGTGGAAGAAGGTGCTCTGGTCAGATGAAACCAAAATTGAACTTTTTGGCAACAATACAAAACGTTATGTTTGGCGTAAAAGCAACACAGCTGAACACACCATCCCCACTGTCAAACATGGTGGTGGCAGCATCATGGTTTGGGCCTGCTTTTCTTCAGCAGGGACAGGGAAGATGGTTAAAATTGATGGGAAGATGGATGGAGCCAAATACAGGAAGAAAACCTGATGGAGTCTGCAAAAGACCTGAGACTGGGACGGAGATTTGTCTTCCAACAAGACAATGATCCAAAACATAAAGCAAAATCTACAATGGAATGGTTCAAAAATAAACATATCCAGGTGTTAGAATGGCCAAGTCAAAGTCCAGACCTGAATCCAATCGAGAATCTGTGGAAAGAACTGAAAACTGCTGTTCACAAATGCTCTCCATCCAACCTCACTGAGCTCGAGCTGTTTTGCAAGGAGGAATGGGAAAACATTTCAGTCTCTCGATGTGCAAAACTGATAGAGACATACCCCAAGCGACTTACAGCTGTAATCGCAGCAAAAGGTGGCGCTACAAAGTATTAACTTAAGGGGGCTGAATAATTTTGCACGCCCAATATTTCAGTTTTTGATTTGTTAAAAAAGTTTGAAATATCCAATAAATGTCGTTCCACTTCATGATTGTGTCCCACTTGTTGTTGATTCTTCACAAAAAAATACAGTTTTATATCTTTATGTTTGAAGCCTGAAATGTGGCAAAAGGTCGCAAAGTTCAAGGGGGCCGAATACTTTCGCAAGGCACTGTATGTGTCTCTAATATGGTCATACATTTGGCAGGAGGTTAGGAAGTGCAGCTCAGTTTCCACCTCATTTTGTGGGCAGTGTGCTCATAGCCTGTCTTCTCTGGAGAGCTATGGCAGCCTTCCTCAATAGCAAGGCTATGCTCACTGAGTCTGTACATAGTGAAAGCTTTCCTTAAGTTTGGGTCAGTCACAGTGGTCAGGTATTTTGCTATTTTGCTACTGTGTACTCTCTGTTTAGGGCCAAATAGCATTCTAGTTTGCTCCGTTTTTTTGTTAATTCTTTGCAATGTGTCAAGTAATTATCTTTTTGTTTTCTCATGATTTGGTTGGGTCTAATTGTGTTGCTGTCCTGGGGCTCTGTGGGGTCTGTTTGTGAACAGAGCCCCAGGACCAGCTTGCTTAGGGAACTCTTCTCCAGGTTCATCTCTCTGTAGGTGATGGCTTTGCTCTGGAAGGTTTGGAAATCTCTTCCTTTTAGGTGGTTGGAGAATTGAATGTCTCTTATCTGGATTTTGTATTATTATTATGGCATTATTTGGTCTCACTCTCTCTCTCTATTTCTCTCTTGCTCTCCTCTCCCCTTTCTCTTTCCCACTGTCCCTTTTCTCTCTCTCTCTCTCTCTCTCTCTCTCTCACTCTCCGTCTCTCCCTCTCTCACTCTCTTGTAATCTGCAGTCTCAGCTCTGTGGTTGCACTGAGTAAGTGATTATGCCCATTTTAAGACTTTGTCATCACAGGGGCTTTGCACAAGTCATTATTTGTGTTGGCACTGGAGTCCAGCTGTAGATAAAATGTCTGTATATAACATCTAAGTTATTTAACATTGGCATTAGTTATGTTTCCTGTGATTATGCTGATGACCATAGATTCGATATATCTCCACCACCAGTCCATTTTATGCTACTGGGACTTTTGTGGTGAAATAATGTGAACCGGACCGCTCCAAGAAGCCGGTGCCCTGGGAAATAGCCCGGACCATTGGTTATAAATGGTCTCTGCCGCCAGGGAAACAATTTAAAGAATTTAGGAAAGAAAAATAACCATTTCCTGTGCAGCACCAGGGTGTCTCTGAGTGAGCAGTAAGGAGAGGAATTACCCGGCTTGTGTTTGTGTCTTAGGGTTAGGGTTACATTGTTCAGCTGATGCCCATTCATCATGGACAGAACACCACGAGTCTGATTAAATTGTACCCAGAGTAGCTAGCCTACTACACTGCCTGAAGAGTTATCAACAGTACCCTGTTAGTTTGTCTTGATATTAAATGGTTGCTCCAAGGTAATGTGACTGAATCTGGCACAGAAAGAGATGTCATCTGGTCATAACTCCTAGAGAAAGAGACCAGTCATCCACAGCAGTCTTTTTTCCCTTCTCTCCTCTTCTCTCTGGTCCTCTCTCCTCTTCTCTCTGGCCCTCTCTCATCTTCTCTCTGGCCCTCTCTCCTCTTCTCTCTGGCCCTCTCTCCCCTTCTCTCTGTCCCTGTCTCCTCTTCTCTCTGTCCCTGTCTCCTCTTCTCTCTGTCCCTCTCTCCTCTTCTCTCTGTCCCTGTCTCCTCTTCTCTCTATCCCTGTCTCCTCTTCTCTCTGTCCCTGTCTCTTCTTCTCTCTGTCCCTGTCTCCTCTTCTCTCTGTCCCTCTCTCCTCTTCTCTCTGTCTCTCTCTCCTCTTCTCTCTGTCCCTGTCTCCTCTTCTCTCTGGCCCTCTCTCTCTCTTTTCTCTGGCCCTGTCTCCTCTTCTCTCTGGCCCTCTCTCCTCTTCTCTCTGTCCCTCTCTCCTCTTCTCTCTGTCCCTGTCTCCTCTTCTCTCTGGCCCTGTCTCCTCTTCTCTCTGGCCCTCTCTCCTCTTCTCTCTGTCCCTCTCTCCTCTTCTCTCTGTCCCTCTCTCCTCTTCTCTCTGGCCCTGTCTCTTCTCTCTGGTCCTCTCTCCTCTTCTCTCTGTCCCTCTCTCCTCTTCTCTCTGTCCCTGTCTCCTCTTCTCTCTGGCCCTGTCTCCTCTTCTCTCTGGTCCTCTCTCCTCTTCTCTCTGTCCCTCTCCCCTCTTCTCTCTGTCCCTGTCTCCTCTTCTCTCTTTTCCTCTGTACCCGTCTTTCTACCCGTCTCTATACCTCTCTGTCCTTTCTTCCCATCTTTCTGTCCCTCTCTTTTTCTCTGTCTCTGTCTTTCTCTCTCTCCCTGCCACTCAATCTTTCTCTTTTCATCTCCCTACCCCCCCCCCCCTCTCTCTCTTTCTCCTCTCCCCCCTTGCTCCCCTCTTCTAGTGGAAACACAGGCGCTGTGCTGTGTGGCTTGGCTGAATGTTAAATAACACTGCTGTGGGTTTGACTGTTCTATTACAGAAGGCTGTTAGAGAACTCTGGGACGCTGTAATGCACACACACACGCACGCACGCACGCACGCACGGGAAGTCTCAGGAGGCATCATGTTGAGCCATTAGAATGGGCAGATTGTAAAGGATGTCCTCTGTGTGTGTGTGTGTGTGTGTGCACGGCCACGCACACGTCCTCAGCTGCTGCCCCATAGACTCAATCCAATTTTAGTTAAGCCGTGTTCCATGAGTGTCACTTTGTCTTCACTTCACACATTGTATGCACACAGAGAAATTCAAATGTGTTGCAACGCAAACAATAATTTATGCATAATGACAATTGCTAAATATTGTTAGATTATGGCCAAGGTCTTCACTTATTTCTGGCTATTAATAATACTTTTCTCCCTCCTTATTTTATTCTTACTCTTTTTCTCTCTTACACTCTCTCTCTCTTCTGTCTCTGTCGCACGAGAACTTCATTATCTATTCTCAGCAGAATTGGAGTCTGGCACATTGAATAATTGCATGTGTTTGGTGTCAGGATCAGAAATGCAATAAACGTCTTCATCGATCACATTAAAGACTCCAGCGATATTAGTGGAGGAGCCATTAAGACTGAACCGGATGGAAAATATGTCATTTATTTCACAGGAAACAAATCACCTTTTGGTCCTTGGGAGTTATCTGAAGGTTTTATAAAGGGAGGAACAGTGCTCTCCTTCATCATTGTCATCATCATCATCTGTGTCATCATCTTTTATGTCATCACTAGCAGTCAGTCACTTCTTGAATAGCAGTATGGTACAGGCTGGAGCCATTCCCCAGGTCTTACAATGTTAGCGTGCCAAGGGCGGAGGGAGAGAAATGGAAGAGAGATGCCTGGAATAGTGAATTTTTCCTACATCAGGGGATGTAGGGAGGGTTGGGTCACAGTTAAGCCCCAGTGAGGAACTGCTATGTGGGGTAGATGGAGAAGAGAGGAGGAGGAGTAGGGGGAGGGAGGGAGGGAGAGAGAGAGGCGCTGTCACATATTCTGCCATGGTGATCCTTGGGGACGGACACAGCCCAGCAGAATACCCAGATAGACCATGGATGGATTTATATATATATATCTCACTCACTCACTCATCCACTCACTCACTCACTCACTCACCCACTCACTCACTCACTCACTCACTCACTCACTCACTCACTCACTCACTCACCCACTCACTCACTCACTCACTCACTCACTCACTCCATGGAAGTCCCGTTCTTTCCCAAGACTTTAGCCTTGCTTTCTGTCTCAGAGCACAAATGTCTGTTGGCAGAAACTGGTTGGAATTACGCTGGTGGTTAAGAGAGGAGAGAAGGAGGGGCAGCTGGAACATTGTGGATGTATACCATATTTTTCCTGAGTGACATAGCCACAGAGGTGTGACAGTTTGAATAGCTTATTGGATGTCTGTCTCACACCACTAATGACGTTTGAAATGCTGTTAGATCCTGATAACATTGTCATATTGTCCCACGAGCGCACACATCTGTCCCACGAGCGCACACATCTGTCCCACGAGCGCACACATCTGTCCCACGAGCGCACACATCTGTCCCACGAGCGCACACAACTGTCCCACGAGCGCACACATCTGTCCCACGAGCACACACATCTGTCCCACGAGCACACACATCTGTCCCACGAGCGCACACATCTGTCCCACGAGCGCACACATCTGTCCCACGAGCGCACACATCTGTCCCACGAGCGCACACATCTGTCTCTAAGCCAAGGTCAGTGGTGATTGTTATTCGCTTAAAACACTTCCCATTGAGAATTCAAAATGCGTAGAAAACTCAAGCTACAAACACCCCCTATGGATTTTTGGTTACAGTCTTCATTGTTCAAGTTAAATTAAAACAGCGTATTTTGATGACTTTCAAAATCCAATCAATGTTCTACATTGATAACATGCAGGCGCGGTAGCGTTGATTAGAGGGATTGACTCACTGGTTCCTGCTTTGAGCTCCCATTGACTTTCATGTCCTATAATGTTGTTCAAGTAAATCTACACATTAATTCAATAACTGTTGAGCTAGAAAGGTGTGAAAAGGAAAAGTAAAGGCCATATCTCTGTGAGGAAATCAGGAGGAAAGATTGAAAAAAGAATGTGTAAGGGCCGTAGAGGCTGAGGAAGAGAGAATACGAAGAGTACCAGGAGACCAGCCTGCGGTGTGAAACACCATGGTGTCGATTAGAACCTTCCTTCACCCTAACATTGATAACGCAAAAGCACACACACACTGATAACACACACAGGTGCCGCCCATGGCTTATCGATTCACCTAGCGGTGTGCTCGCCAATGTCACCCTTCCTGCCCCTGGATGTGTCTCAAGATTACCGTCCTCCCCATCCCCAAGCCCCAGGGTTCCCGTCCCCCGCATCTCCTAGATAAGGGACAAGGTCAGAGGTCATCGGGAATCTAGATAACGTCCCTCTCTCGGTTAGCATCACCGTGGGCAACAACGTATGGCGAACACTCTTTAATGTTATCGTCGAGGACTCAAATAAAATAATCAAAGATGACATATATTGTCTTTCAGGATCATAGTCAGGTTCAGAAATATCACAGCTTTTGTTGTTCTGAGAGGCCTTACAGAGATGATGTTTCACTGCAGTCAGTACAGTAGTTGATATCATATACTATAGCTCTACTGGGAGATTGTGGATCCTGTCACTGACAGATACATATCCACCATTCATCTATAAGTAGGACTGGAACCGCTGTAACTTAAGCTGCAGATTAGAACAGGTAGGATCCATATGCTTTTAAATAGAGGGAAACCAAACCTGTGAGTTCTTACAATGTGATCAGAGGACAACTGACGTCTCACTGATTTCTATGGTCTCTGTAGTTCCCGGGAGAGAGAGAGATGATTCCCAGAGGTTTCTTCCCGTTCTGTACCGCATGTTGAATATTCCGACCGGAATCAGCCGGCTTTAATGACGGCAGGATATAATTTCACACTTTTCGCTCACTGTGCTGCAAACCTTCCTCTCTGTAAGCTGCTTAGCCATACTATCAGACAGCGAATATTATTAAATCAAGTTTTAAGCTGTGGTAGGGAGGGAACGATAAGGAAGGAATCTGAATGAAATTAGGTTAGAGTAGGTTAGAGGAATAGTTTCTGAAACGACTCTCTCTGAGACGCTAGATAGAGAATCCTCTTCTCAGTTTCTTTCAGGGCTGAGACATTTTAGGGGCCATTTTGTAGGGTTGGAGTATCCCTCTCTGTGAACCAGGGTAGATGTTTTCTGAGGGTGTAGTTCACCCACTGTCCTGTTGCACTGCGGAGAGCTCAAGGGTCTCTTCTTTGTAAACATATATTCAAGTGTGTGTGTGTGTGTGTGTGTGTGTGTGTGTGTGTGTGTGTGTGTGTGTGTGTGTGTGTGTGTGTGTGTGTATTTTCCTAGACAGGCAAGCTTTCGATGCTTGGTTACATTAGGTTGTCTGTTTGTTGAGCAGGTAGAGATTTACACTTTGTGAGTCTGGTCCTCCTGAAATGCAGCAGACGTTGAGTTGACTTCACTCAGACATTAAGCAGAACGTACTCATATACACACACACACACACACACACACACACACACACACACACACACACACACACACACACACACACACACACACACACACACACACACACACACACACACACACACACACAGACACACACACACACACACACACACACACACACACACACACACACACACACACACACACACACACACAGGGAATGTTGCCCCCTATTGCCATCTTTCTCTTCTACTCCATTCCTCTCTGCATTCTCTCTCTCTCTCTCTCTCTGTCTCCTTTCCCCTCTTTCTATATTCTCTCACTTTCTCTCTCTTTCTTTCCATCTCTCTCTGTCTCTCTCTGTGGGTGGTCTCCTGGCTGGTTTGTGGTTCTCCTCTGGTCTGATTAGGATGGCTAGATTATGCCACAAACAGTTGTGGCGTCAGCTCCCCAAATGTTTCTATTGGCTGCATCATCACCATGACTACTGTACACAACAAGTTCCATATGTACGTCTTCGGTCACAATACTGTCACATAGAAATACATTTACTTCTCTCTGAGTAAACAATTGTTCTTTCTTGTTCTACTTTAGGCCTATTTTTCTCTAAGATGCATCCATCACTGAAATGCATGTTGAATTGCTGAGAGCCTGTGAAAATAGGCTTCCACCACCATGTTCCTATCAGGTGATTGAAAGGTACTACAGATCAGGTGTATGTAGGTTCATGTAAGCGTCAGTGTCCTACTTCTGTCTGTTCATGATCAAACCAATGACTGTGGAACAAACCAAAAGGTATTGCTCACATCTCTGCTGTCAGTAGAGCCTGCTCACTCCATTTAATATGTATCTTTAGTGTACTGTGCATGAAATTTACATTAGGTAGTTTATGCTGTATTTTTTGTCTCTAAGGCGTTTAGCCCACATGTGAAACAGCTAGCCAGGCAGTTCCACCAGGCGGTGTGTTTCTATGTTCACTCTCTGCAGTGAGGGAAACGGCTTCTGGGCCTGCCTGCCTGCCTCCCTGTCCACCCAGCTCATGTTTTGTAGCAACGCGTTTGAAAATCACTTCAAGATGTCCTACGCTAGCACTCATTTGACCTCAGAAGCCTCTGTGTTTTGTTCTCTCACTCTTTTTCCCCCTCTTTCTTCCTGAGGTAGTAGAGTAAGATATTGACAGATACCCTTGAACACCCCTCTATCCTCCTCTCTCCAGAGCGGCCCAGGGGGAAGCTGGGAGGAACCGTCTTCCTTCTGCCAACGCTACATCACTCCTGCTCCACCCCCTCACAGGGCACACTGGGGTGGGGAGAAATATAGAGCCAGCATCATTACTCATTTCTCCTTGTAAGGGCAGTGTGTGTGTGTGTGTGTGTGTGTGTGTGTGTGTGTGTGTGTGTGTGTGTGTGTGTGTGTGTGTGTGTGTGTGTGTGTGTGTGTGTGTGCCTACATGCTTGTGTGCATTCTCTGCTATTAACCCATTAACTCAATCTAATTCCAGTTAAGATTAAAGTCGAGTTCTCTCTTTTTCTAAACTCATTAACTTCTCTTGATCAGTGTACATTCTCCTAGAAGATACTTTGATGCAGCCGTAAGCCTGAATGACTGGTGACGATGGCTTGACTTTTCAGCAGCAGCCATGTTTCTGTGCTTCTGTCAGTTTTAGTATTGATGGCCAGATAATCTGGGGGTGTTAGCCTGCAGTGGTTAGGTCAGCTATTTCTCAATCTGAGGATGATGGCTCAACTGAAAGCGTTGGCGTCAAGACTCTGACAGGCGGTCAGTTATTTATCACTCTCCCCTGGTTAATCTAAGAAGCGTTAGCTGCGAGGTACTCTGTTTTTTTCTCAATCTAAGATTAGTGCTAATCTGAGAAAATTACCGGTCTCCGTTTTTAACCATCACTCATATTTGGCTCTAATGTTCCTCCAGCTAGCTGTTATAATCTTGGAACTTCATTATACAGGATTAGTGTATAGTTGAATGATGCTATGGCTATCTTAGTTTGTTTGAGCATGAATCCATACAAGATTAGACTGGTCCAAGATCAGTTTGTGCTGTCTTGCCAACTCAAGCATAGGAGTTGCCAAAACATCACTAACAGATCTGCGACCAGGCTAATACTGTATGAGTGTCACGTCCAGACCTTAGTTCCTTTTTTATGTCTCTGTTTTAGTTTGGTCAGGGCGTGAGTTGGGGTGGGCATTCTATGTGTTGTTCTATGTTTTTGTATTTCTGTGTTTGGCCTGGTATGGTTCCCAATCAGAGGCAGCTATTTGTCGTTGTCTCTGATTGAGAACCATACTTAGGCAGCCTGTGTTCCCACTATGATTTGTGGGTAGTTTTTTTCTGTCTCTGTGTCTGCACCAGACAGAACGGTTTCGTTTTTGTTCGTTCTCTTGTTATTTTGTTTTTGTGTTCAGTTTAAATAAATATTAACATGGACACGTACCACGCTGCATATTGGTCCGATCTATCCTACTCATCAGAAGAGAAGGAAAACCGTTACAGAACTACCCACCACAACCGGACCAAGCAGCGTGGTAACCAGGAGCAGAGGGTTCTGGACTCCTGGACATGGGAGGAGATATTGGACGGTAAGGGAGCCTGGGCACAGACTGGGGAATATCGCCGCCCCAAGGAAGAACTGGAGGCAGCGAATGCTGAGCGGCGGCGATATGAGGTAAGGCAGTAAAACAGGCACGAGAGGCAGCCCCCAATTTTTTTTTGGGGGGGGGGCACACTGGGAGATTGGCGGAGTCAGGCGATAGACCTGAGCCAACTCCCCGTGCTTACCGGAAGAAGCGCAGTACTGGTCAGGCACCGTGTTATGCGGTCAAGCGCACGGTGTCGCCAGTACGAGCTCATAGCCCAGCCCCCCACAAGTGCCATGCGAGAGTGGGCATCCAGCCAGGGCGTATTGTGCCGGCTCAGCGTGTTTGGTCTCCTGTACACCGTTTCGGCCCAGGGTATCCTGCGCTGGCTCTGCGTGCTGTGTCTCCGGGGCGCTGGGAGGGTGCAGTGTGCCCTATGCCTGGCATTCGGGGAGAGGTGCAAGTGGTATGCACCAGATCTCCAGTGCTCCCCCACAGCCCGGTTCAACCTGTGCCTGCACCCTGGAGGGTCCGGGCTAAAGTGGTCATCCAGCCTGGAGGAGTGGTGCCAAGGCTGCGCACCAATGAGATGGTTGTGGATGTATGTATGAGTCCTGCCAGTGTGAAGCTCCTGAGTGTCAGTCCTGGTGTTCAAACCCACCATCTCCTGTCTCATCGTGAATAACATTGGTATAATCCAACTGTCTTTAATCCAGCCATTCGCTAACGAATTAACGTTCCCTCAATAGGCCCGGGAGGATAGCTAATGGATTAAATATTGCTGAGATATTCAAATGCAAATGTGGCATGAACAGTATGACCAGTCTCCCCCGTTGTTAGGCGAGCTTCCGTCCCATTGTTAGCGGCGTCGTGTGGCGATGATGACTGGCGGATGTGATGTCACGTCGATCATGTTGACGGCTGTTGGAGCGCTCCCATATGTTTCAGGGCTCAGACTAGGTTAGTGCTTGCCGGGGAGGAAAAGGCAAGGATCCGCTGACTGGTAGCTAAAATCTGTCCCAAATGGCACTCTATTCCCTACATAGTGCACTACTTTTGACCAGAGCCCTATGTAGTATAATAGTGCACATTAAAGGGATTAGATGCTGTGGGGGGGAAATACGGCATACGGAGGGTAATGGTATGGAAGACAACCATGCTTCAGTCTGGTTATTATGTTCTGGGTTCAGCAGGTAAAGCAATAAGGGGCTAGTATAAAGATAACACACTTTCAGAGTATTCATTTAAACTGATTACATTCTACATTTAGTTAGAGAAAGAAACGTGGCCTCTCTTGTTTTGTCTCACATTTTCTCTTACATACTGACAGTTCAAAACAATTTGGAAACAGTCTCAAATGTCAAGGTAAATATTGTGTTTAATGATCGGCCCTTTTTTGAAAGGAGAAGGTTAGGGGAAAGAAACACAATGATCTCTGTTGACCTTTGGAAAGGAGGAAATATCATCTTTCATCTCCGATCGAATAAGCACTCTTTCTTCTCTCAATTTAAACAGCTCTGCTATTTGGAGTCTCATTATGAGAGGAAGAGTGGTTGTCAGGCTGGCTGGGTGTGTGTATGTGCACATTTGCATGTGTGTGGGGTGCGTGCCAGCCAGTCTGTTCACTTTACAGAGTCCAGAGAGGCCCATAGAGTCTTGCTCGGACAATTTTGGGAGGTCAGGAAAGGAAGTGGGATGTGGGAGTACTGTGGCAGGTGAGAAAAGGAGAGCGAGAGAGACAGAGAGGTTGAGAGTGAGAGTGAGAGAGTGAGTGAGAGAGAGAGAGAGAGAGAGAGAGAGAGAGAGAGCGAGAGAGAGAGAGAGAGAGAGATTTAGGAGTGTGTGAGAGTGGGGCAATAGTGTGAAATAGTAATTGTGGTTAAGGGAGAGGTGTGTAGCCAGTGAATCTCAAACCAGCCCCTCTCCCCTAGCTCCTACCAACTCGATCAGAGGGCCCTCTGTTGTCAGGTGTTGCTGGTGAAACTCTGAAGGTGACTTCTAGGGCTGGGAATTGCCAGGGACCTAACCATACAATGTTATCATGATACTTACACTCTTACAAAAAAGCGTTCCAAAAGGGTTCTGCGGCTGTCCCCATAAAATAACCTCCGGTTCTCCTAAGAACCCTTTTTGGTTCTAGATACAGTGCCTTCAGAAAGTATTCAGTATTACAGATGAATTTAAAATTGATTAAATTGAGATTTGTCACTGGCCTACACACAATATCCCATAATGTCAAAGTGGAAGGATGTTTTTTGAAAGTTTTACAAATTAATAAAAGGTTTTTCGAGTTAATACGTATTCAACCCTGTTGTTATGGCAAGCCTAAATAAGTTCAGGAGTAAAAATCTGCTTAACAAGTCACATAATAAGTTGCATATATTCGCTTTGTGTGCAAATATAGTGTTTAACTACCTCATCTCTGCACCACACACATACAATTATCTGTAAGGTCCGTCTGTCATGCCCTGACCTTAGAGCTTTTTATGTCTCTATTTTGGTTTGGTCAGGGTGTGATTTGCATGGGCATTCTATGTTCCTTTTTCTATGTTTTTGTATTGCTTTGTTTTGGCCGGGCATGTTTCTCAATCAGGGACAGCTGTCTATTGTTGTCTCTGATTGGGAACCATACTTAGGTAGCTTTTTCCCACAGGGTTTTTGTGGGTATTTAATTTCTGTTTAGTGTTTTGTACCTTTCAGGACTGTTTTGTGATTCCCTTTGTTATTTTGTTATTAGTGTTCAGTTTTAATAAAGTAAGCATGAACACTTACCACGCTGAGCTTTGGTCCGATGATTCCTCATCTTCCGACGACGAATACCATTACAGAACTACCCACCACAAACAGACCAAGCAGCGTGGTAACGAGGAGCAGAGGGTTCACGACTCCTGGACATGGGAGGAGATATTGGACGGACAGGGACCCTGGAGACAGGCTGGGGAAGGCAGCGCAGCAAGCACGAGAGGCAGCCCCAATTTTTTGGGGGGGGGGTACACGGGGAGATTGGCGGAGTCAGGCGATATACCTGAGCCAACTCCCTGTGCTTACCAGAAGCAGTGTGGTACTGGTCAGGCAATGTATGCGGTGAAGCGCACGGTGTCTTCAGTGCGTGCTCATAGCCTGGAGCGCTATATGCCAGCCCCCCGCAAGTGCCATGCGAGAGTGGGCATCCAGCCAGGGCGGATTGTGCCAGCTCAGCGCGTTTGGTCCCCGGTGCGCCGTTTCGGCCCAGGGTATCCTGCGCCAGATTTGCGTACTGTGTCTCCGGCGCGCTTGGAGAGTTCAGTTCGCCCTATGCCTGCGCTCCGTCCGTGCTGGGCTAAAGTGGGCATTGAACCTAATGGAGAGGTGCGAGTGTTAAGCACCAGATCTCCAGTGCTCCCCCACAGCCCGGTTCGACCTGTGCCTGCACTCTGGAGGGGCCGGGCTAAAGTGGGAATTCATTCTGGAGGAGTGGTGCCAAGGCTGCGCACCAGAGCTCCAGTTCTCCCCCACAGCCCGGTTTATCCTGTGCCTCCTCCACGCACCAGGCCTCCTGTAGGTCTCCCCATGTCTCTGCGTCTCCTCCCTCCAGAGTCGCCCTCCAGTGTCGCCCTCCAGTCAAGAGCTTCCAGCGACGCCCTCCAGTCCGAAGCTTCTAGCGACGCCCTCCAGTCCGAAGGCTCCAGGGTCGCCCTCCAGTCAGAAGCTTCCAGCGACGCCCTCCAGTCCAGAGCCTCCAGTGTCGCCCTCCAGTCAGGAGCTTCCACCGACGCCCTCCAGTCCGGACCCTCCAGAGGCGCCCTTCGGTCCGGAGCGTCCACAGGCGCCCTTCGGTCCGGAGCGTCCACCAGGCGCCCTTCGGTCCGGAGCTTCCAGAGGCGCCCTACAGTCCGGGGCTCTCTACGAGGGTCCCCAGTCCGGGGTCAGCGGCGAGGGTCCCCGCTCTAGAGGCGCCACCTAAGTGGGCCAAGCCAAAGAAGGAACGGGGTCTACGTCCCTCACCAGAGCCGCCAGCGTGGAGAAATGCCCACCCAGACCCTCCCCTATAGGTTCAGGTTTTGCGGCTGGAGTCTGCACCTTTGGGGGGGGGGGGGGGGGGGGGTACTGTCCCGCCCTGACCTTATAGCTTTTTATGTCTCTATTTTGGTTTGGTCATGGTGTGATTTGGGTGGGCATTCTATGTTCCTTTTTTTTTGTATTTCTTTGTTTTGCCGGGTATGGTTCTGAATCAGGGACAGCTGTCTTACTTACTGACTTTATTGTCCCCATGGGTTACTTTTGTTGCAGTGTTATGTACATATTTAAAGTGGCGTTTAAATACAAAACAAAATTGACAATACAACTTTCATAACAGTTACACACCAATAAAAATAATACTAGTAAGAAATAAGAAATAAAACATTAAATAAAAATAAGAAAAGACTAGCCTGCTGGCCTTAAGGAGTCAATGGGAACATTCGCCGAGTTATTTAGGAGGGATATCACACCTGGCACAAATGATTGTCTCGCTCTGTTTTTCTTGCTGAGGGGTGCCCTATACCTGCGCCCAGAGGGGAGTAATTCAAAGTCCAGGTACAGGGGGTGACTTGGGTCTAAAATGATTTTGTGAGCCTGTCTGTTTGACTCCAAGTACCTTGCTTGCTGTGGTAATAATCCTTCTCAGCATATTTCTCTGGCTGACAGTGGCATTGCCAAACCAACAAACAATACAAAAAGTTCAAATACTCTCAATAAAGGATTTGTAAAACAGAGTCAGTATAGTAGAGTCTATATTAAAAGAACCCAACTTGTTTTAGAAAGTACAGTCTCTGTTGGCTCTTTTTGTAGATCAGGTCTGTACATTTACTCCACTGAAGTTTGTTGTCCAAAAGGACACCCAGATATTTATATTCCTCTACAATCTCTATATTCTGACCTCTGATAGATGTTGCAGAGGTAGGTGTTGTACGCTTCCTGAAGTCTACGCACATCTCTTTGGTCTTGTTGGTATTGAGGACCAAGTGTGATTCCTCACACCACTCTACAAAGTCAACTAGGACCGGGCCATGATGTTCCTCGTCATCATGCAACAGGCTGATCAAGGCAGTGTCATCAGCGAACTTAACGAGGTGTCTGTCAGTATGGGAACTAGTACAACTGTTAGTGTACAAGATGTACAGAAGTGGGAACAAAACACATCAGTGAGATTAGATGCTTTAGGAATTGGTATAATTATTGATTTTTTCCACAATACTGGCACGTGTTGCTGGTTGAGTGAGGATTGGAAAATGTCTGTAAAAACACCAGCCAGTTGTTCAGCACAGTGCTTTAACACATGTCCACGTATTTTGTCTGGGCCTGGGCTTTTGTATGTGTTACATCCCCTGAACAACTTCAGAACCTCAGACTGTTGAACAACAACTCTCTCAAACATTTGTAATGATGCTTCCATTTGTTTTACCTCCGACACAAAGTTGTCTGATTCAAATCTTGAGAAGAAAACATTCAGTTCATTAGACATGTTCTGGCCCTCGTATCCCCCAAGGTCAGCACTGGTTTTTCCCCTGCCTATATGGGGGGGTGCTAGCCATGGATTTAATCCCTTGCCAGGCCACCCTTGCGTTTCCTGAGGAGAGGATCCTCTCCACCCTTTGCCTTTATGCCTCCTTGTCCACCACTATCTGTCTTTTGATCTCACGTTGTACATCTCTTAAAGCCTGTCTATCACCCCCAGCATAAACGGCCTTCTTCCTATCAAGTAGTGATTTTAGATGTTTTGATACCCAAGGCTTGTTGTTAGGGAAGATTTGACAGGTCTTAGTAGGCACAACTGACTCAACACAGACGTTTACATAGTCTGAAATAACATCTGTGAGTTCATCCAGATCAGAGCTGCTGTCCTCAAATCCCTCCCACATTGTACAGTCAAAACACCCCTGGAGACCAAATACCTCCCAGTACAGTCAAAACACCACTGGAGACCAAATACCTCCCAGTACAGTCAAAACACCCCTGGAGACCAAATACCTCCCACATTGTACAGTCAAAACACCCCTGGAGACCAAATACCTCCCAGTACAGTCAAACACCCCTGGAGACAAGTGATACTGTTGTCATTCCAGATCTGGACAGTTTTAACTGTAGGTTTCTCCCTCTCCAGGAGCCGACAGTAGGTTGGCCTGAGGTAGTTTTAACTGTGGGTTTCTCCCTCTCCAGCAGCAAACAGTAGGTTGGCCTGAGGTAGTTTTAACTGTGGGTTTCTCCCTCTCCAGGAGCAAACAGTAGGTTGGCCTGAGGTAGTTTTAACTGTGGGTTTCTCCCTCTCCAGGAGCAAACAGTAGGTTGGCCTGAGTTAGTTTTAACTGTAGGTTTCTCCCTCTCCAGCAGCAAACAGTAGGTTGGCCTGAGGTAGTTTTAACTGTAGGTTTCTCCCTCTCCAGGAGCCGACAGTAGGTTGGCCTGAGGTAGTTTTAACTGTAGGTTTCTCCCTCTCCAGGAGCCGACAGTAGGTTGGCCTGAGGTAGTTTTAACTGTAGGTTTCTCCCTCTCCAGGAGCCGACAGTAGGTTGGCCTGAGGTAGTTTTAACTGTAGGTTTCTCCCTCTCCAGGAGCCGACAGTAGGTTGGCCTGAGGTAGTTTTAACTGTGGGTTTCTCCCTCTCCAGCAGCAAACAGTAGGTTGGCCTGAGGTAGTTTTAACTGTAGGTTTCTCCCTCTCCAGCAGCAAACAGTAGGTTGGCCTGAGGTAGTTTTAACTGTGGGTTTCTCCCTCTCCAGGAGCAAACAGTAGGTTGGCCTGAGGTAGTTTTAACTGTGGGTTTCTCCCTCTCCAGGAACCAACAGTAGGTTGGCCTGAGGTAGTTTTAACTGTGGGTTTCTCCCTCTCCAGCAGCAAACAGTAGGTTGGCCTGAGGTAGTTTTAACTGTAGGTTTCTCCCTCTCCAGGAGCCGACAGTAGGTTGGCCTGAGGTAGTTTTAACTGTGGGTTTCTCCCTCTCCAGCAGCAAACAGTAGGTTGGCCTGAGGTAGTTTTAACTGTGGGTTTCTCCCTCTCCAGGAGCCGACAGTAGGTTGGCCTGAGGTAGTTTTAACTGTGGGTTTCTCCCTCTCCAGCAGCAAACAGTAGGTTGGCCTGAGGTAGTTTTAACTGTGGGTTTCTCCCTCTCCAGCAGCAAACAGTAGGTTGGCCTGAGGTAGTTTTAACTGTGGGTTTCTCCCTCTCCAGGAGCAAACAGTAGGTTGGCCTGAGGTAGTTTTAACTGTGGGTTTCTCCCTCTCCAGCAGCAAACAGTAGGTTGGCCTGAGGTAGTTTTAACTGTGGGTTTCTCCCTCTCCAGGAGCAAACAGTAGGTTGGCCTGAGGTAGTTTTAACTGTGGGTTTCTCCCTCTCCAGCAGCAAACAGTAGGTTGGCCTGAGGTAGTTTTAACTGTAGGTTTCTCCCTCTCCAGCAGCAAACAGTAGGTTGGCCTGAGGTAGTTTTAACTGTGGGTTTCTCCCTCTCCAGGAGCAAACAGTAGGTTGGCCTGAGGTAGTTTTAACTGTAGGTTTCTCCCTCTCCAGCAGCAAACAGTAGGTTGGCCTGAGGTAGTTTTAACTGTGGGTTTCTCCCTCTCCAGGAGCAAACAGTAGGTTGGCCTGAGGTAGTTTTAACTGTGGGTTTCTCCCTCTCCAGGAACCAACAGTAGGTTGGCCTGAGGTAGTTTTAACTGTGGGTTTCTCCCTCTCCAGCAGCAAACAGTAGGTTGGCCTGAGGTAGTTTTAACTGTAGGTTTCTCCCTCTCCAGGAGCCGACAGTAGGTTGGCCTGAGGTAGTTTTAACTGTGGGTTTCTCCCTCTCCAGCAGCAAACAGTAGGTTGGCCTGAGGTAGTTTTAACTGTAGGTTTCTCCCTCTCCAGCAGCAAACAGTAGGTTGGCCTGAGGTAGTTTTAACTGTAGGTTTCTCCCTCTCCAGGAGCCGACAGTAGGTTGGCCTGAGGTAGTTTTAACTGTGGGTTTCTCCCTCTCCAGCAGCAAACAGTAGGTTGGCCTGAGGTAGTTTTAACTGTGGGTTTCTCCCTCTCCAGGAGCAAACAGTAGGTTGGCCTGAGGTAGTTTTAACTGTGGGTTTCTCCCTCTCCAGGAGCAAACAGTAGGTTGGCCTGAGGTAGTTTTAACTGTGGGTTTCTCCCTCTCCAGCAGCAAACAGTAGGTTGGCCTGAGGTAGTTTTAACTGTGGGTTTCTCCCTCTCCAGCAGCAAACAGTAGGTTGGCCTGAGGTAGTTTTAACTGTGGGTTTCTCCCTCTCCAGCAGCAAACAGTAGGTTGGCCTGAGGTAGTTTTAACTGTAGGTTTCTCCCTCTCCAGCAGCAAACAGTAGGTTGGCCTGAGGTAGTTTTAGCTGTAGGTTTCTCCCTCTCCAGGAGCCGACAGTAGGTTGGCCTGAGGTAGTTTTAACTGTGGGTTTCTCCCTCTCCAGCAGCAAACAGTAGGTTGGCCTGAGGTAGTTTTAACTGTGGGTTTCTCCCTCTCCAGGAGCAAACAGTAGGTTGGCCTGAGGTAGTTTTAACTGTGGGTTACTCCCTCTCCAGCAGCAAACAGTAGGTTGGCCTGAGGTAGTTTTAACTGTGGGTTTCTCCCTCTCCAGCAGCAAACAGTAGGTTGGCCTGAGGTAGTTTTAACTGTGGGTTTCTCCCTCTCCAGCAGCAAACAGTAGGTTGGCCTGAGGTAGTTTTAACTGTAGGTTTCTCCCTCTCCAGGAGCCGACAGTAGGTTGGCCTGAGGTAGTTTTAACTGTGGGTTTCTCCCTCTCCAGCAGCAAACAGTAGGTTGGCCTGAGGTAGTTTTAACTGTGGGTTTCTCCCTCTCCAGGAGCCGACAGTAGGTTGGCCTGAGGTAGTTTTAACTGTGGGTTTCTCCCTCTCCAGCAGCAAACAGTAGGTTGGCCTGAGGTAGTTTTAACTGTGGGTTTCTCCCTCTCCAGCAGCAAACAGTAGGTTGGCCTGAGGTAGTTTTAACTGTGGGTTTCTCCCTCTCCAGGAGCAAACAGTAGGTTGGCCTGAGGTAGTTTTAACTGTGGGTTTCTCCCTCTCCAGCAGCAAACAGTAGGTTGGCCTGAGGTAGTTTTAACTGTAGGTTTCTCCCTCTCCAGCAGCAAACAGTAGGTTGGCCTGAGGTAGTTTTAACTGTGGGTTTCTCCCTCTCCAGCAGCAAACAGTAGGTTGGCCTGAGGTAGTTTTAACTGTGGGTTTCTCCCTCTCCAGGAGCAAACAGTAGGTTGGCCTGAGGTAGTTTTAACTGTAGGTTTCTCCCTCTCCAGGAGCAAACAGTAGGTTGGCCTGAGGTAGTTTTAACTGTGGGTTTCTCCCTCTCCAGCAGCAAACAGTAGGTTGGCCTGAGGTAGTTTTAACTGTGGGTTTCTCCCTCTCCAGGAGCAAACAGTAGGTTGGCCTGAGGTAGTTTTAACTGTGGGTTTCTCCCTCTCCAGCAGCAAACAGTAGGTTGGCCTGAGGTAGTTTTAACTGTAGGTTTCTCCCTCTCCAGCAGCAAACAGTAGGTTGGCCTGAGGTAGTTTTAACTGTGGGTTTCTCCCTCTCCAGCAGCAAACAGTAGGTTGGCCTGAGGTAGTTTTAACTGTGGGTTTCTCCCTCTCCAGGAGCAAACAGTAGGTTGGCCTGAGGTAGTTTTAACTGTAGGTTTCTCCCTCTCCAGGAGCAAACAGTAGGTTGGCCTGAGGTAGTTTTAACTGTGGGTTTCTCCCTCTCCAGCAGCAAACAGTAGGTTGGCCTGAGGTAGTTTTAACTGTGGGTTTCTCCCTCTCCAGGAGCAAACAGTAGGTTGGCCTGAGGTAGTTTTAACTGTGGGTTTCTCCCTCTCCAGCAGCAAACAGTAGGTTGGCCTGAGGTAGTTTTAACTGTTGGTTTCTCCCTCTCCAGGAGCCAACAGTAGGTTGGCCTGAGGTAGTTTTAACTGTGGGTTTCTCCCTCTCCAGCAGCAAACAGTAGGTTGGCCTGAGGTAGTTTTAACTGTGGGTTTCTCCCTCTCCAGCAGCAAACAGTAGGTTGGCCTGAGGTAGTTTTAACTGTGGGTTTCTCCCTCTCCAGCAGCAAACAGTAGGTTGGCCTGAGGTAGTTTTAACTGTGGGTTTCTCCCTCTCCAGCAGCAAACAGTAGGTTGGCCTGAGGTAGTTTTAACTGTGGGTTTCTCCCTCTCCAGGAACCAACAGTAGGTTGGCCTGAGGTAGTTTTAACTGTGGGTTTCTCCCTCTCCAGCAGCAAACAGTAGGTTGGCCTGAGGTAGTTTTAACTGTAGGTTTCTCCCTCTCCAGGAACCAACAGTAGGTTGGCCTGAGGTAGTTTTAACTGTGGGTTTCTCCCTCTACAAGGAGCCGACAGTAGGTTGGCCTGAGGTAGACCACATTGTGGTCTGATGTCCCCAGGAGAGGTCTGGTGGTGGCAGAGAACGCCTTTGGTATTGTCCCATAGCACAAGTCAAGAGTCCTATTTTTCCTAGTGTGACATTTCACATACTGTGCAAGGTACAGTTGTTAAAATCCCCTAAAATAAATTTGGGTGCGTCGGGGGAGATGGATTCCAGTTTCTGTGACAGATTCTAAATAATCTCTGATGCCTTTGTTATATTAGCTTTAGGTTGAATGTACACAACGGTAACAAACAATTGGGGGAACTCACGGGGCAGATAGTAAGGTCGCAGTGACACAGAAAGCAGTTCAATTCGCTGACAACTCATCCGCTTTCCCCCTCAGTGACTGGGCATTAATCAGCAAGGTGGTGGGTAAGGGGAGTTTGTTCTTACAATTTTTAAGTCTTTGTCTGATTCCCCCGCATTTCCCGCATATCGTTTGCATTTGGGCTTGTAATCCACTCGCAGACAATCGGGTATTAGATGGGCCATTGGGTTATCCATCGCGTTTGTATTTGAGTTGCATTGTAGTAAAAACTCTCTGCTCTATTGGATTCCGCTGCCAGCAGCGTTTTCATAATTTAGTCCGTTCGTAGCGGGTATGTACACCATCAACAAGATCAGTCCAACACTCCACCACTGTAAATCCATGGTTGGCGGATTGTTTGTAAACTAAGTGTACAAATTAAAAACATAAAATAACGCCACACCAAACGTCACACACACACTGCAGGT
Source organism: Oncorhynchus mykiss (assembly GCF_057628025.1). NCBI lineage: Eukaryota > Metazoa > Chordata > Actinopteri > Salmoniformes > Salmonidae > Oncorhynchus > Oncorhynchus mykiss. Next base: position 28,909,566 of record NC_143024.1, read on the forward strand.
CGCAACAGAGCCGCGCCGTCTATCGTTGTCTCTGATTGGGAACCATACTTAGGTAGCTTTTTCCCACAGGGTTTTTGTGGGTATTTAATTTCTGTTTAGTGTTTTGTACCTTTCAGGACTGTTTTGTAATTCCCTTTGTTATTTTGTTATTAGTGTTCAGTTTTAATAAAGTAAGCATGAACACTTACCACGCTGAGCTTTGGTCCGATGATTCCTCATCTTCCGACGACGAATACCGTTCTAGCAGGGAATTAGTCGAGCAGGGAATTTCAAATACAGATTCAAACACAGAGTTTGCCTCGCAAAGAAGGGCACCTATTGGTAGATGGGTAAAAATAAAAAGCAGATATTGAATTAGCATGTTGAAGTTATTCATTACTCTTTGGATGGTGTATCAATACACCCAGTCACTACAAAGATACAGGCATCCTTCCTGACTCAGTTGCCGGAGATGGCCAATGGTAACTTTAAAACGTTTACATAATTGAATGGCTTTGACAGGAGAAATTTGAGGTTGGATCAACAACATTGTAGGTACTTCACAATACTAACCTAATTGACAGTGTCACGGATCCCTCCGGAACTTTCATCACGCACACCTGTCCCTTATTCCCACTGATTAGTATTTGTATATATGTTCCCTTTGGTTTCCATTTGGGGGGTTGATTATTGTTACAATGTCCATTGGTGCGTGTGAGTACCTGTGCTGTGTGTTTTGGCTTTCGTGCCATTGTGGATTGCACAGATGATAACGGGTCTCGTCCCGTGTGTTAATCATTGTGTGCGTTTGTTATTAATTCAAGGTACTACTTGCTCTTTTGTTTGGGTTTCTACCCTGTGTTTTGTTACGTGTTTGTTTTGGGTGTCTACCTTGTGTTTTGTGTGGTGTTTGTTTGGTCTTCCCCCCGTGCCTTTACGCGGCACGCCGTAATTTGGGTAAAATACAAAACCCTATTACACATTCCTGCGTCTGTCTCCCAATCCTTTACGCCAACATGACAGAATCATTTACCATTGAGGGAGACCGCGGGAATGGCCCGTTCGACGACGTTGCGACTGATCCGTCCGGAAATTTCGGCAGCCACAACGGGTCCTTCCGACGACGCCACTTCAGCAGCCACAACTGGCCCGTCCGACGACGACGCCACTTCGGCAGCCACAACGGGTCCTTCCGACGACGCCACTTCAGCAGCCACAACTGGCCCGTCCGACGACGACGCCACTTCAGCAGCCACAACTGGCCCGTCTGACGACGACGCCACTTCAGCAGCCACAACTGGCCCGTCCGACGACGACGCCACTTCAGCAGACACAACTGGCCCGTCCGACGATGCCACTTCAGCAGCCACAACTGGCCCGTCCGACGATGACGCCACTTCAGCAGACTCAACTGGCCCGTCCGACGACGACGCCACTTCAGCAGACACAACTGGCCCGTCCGACGACGACGCCACTTCAGCAGACACAACTGGCCCGTCCGACGACGCCACTTCAGCAGACACAACTGGCCCGTCCGACGACGACGCCACTTCAGCAGACACAACTGGCCCGTCCGACGACGACGCCACTTCAGCAGACACAACTGGCCCGTCCGACGACGACGCCACTTCAGCAGACACAACTGGCCCGTCCGACGACGCCACTTCAGCAGCCACAACTGGCCCGTCCGACGACGACGCCACTTCAGCAGACACAACTGGCCCGTCCGACGACGACGCCACTTCAGCAGACACAACTGGCCCGTCCGACGACGACTCCACTTCAGCAGACACAACTGGCCCGTCCGACGACGACGCCACTTCAGCAGCCACAACTGGCCCGTCCGACGACGACGCCACTTCAGCAGCCACAACTGGCCCGTCCGACGACGACGCCACTTCAGCAGACACAACTGGCCCGTCCGACGATGCCACTTCAGCAGCCACAACTGGCCCGTCCGACGACGACGACACTTCAGCAGACACAACTGGCCCGTCCGACGACGACGCCACTTCAGCAGACACAACTGGCCCGTCCGACGACGACGCCACTTCGGCAGCCACAACTGGCCCGTCCGACGACGCCGCCACTTCAGCAGCCACAACTGGCCCGTCCGACGACGACGTCACTTCAGCAGACACAACTGGCCCGTCCGACGACGACGCCACTTCGGCAGCCACAACTGGCCCGTCCGACGACGCCGCCACTTCAGCAGCCACAACTGGCCCGTCCGACGACGACGTCACTTCAGCAGACACAACTGGCCCGTCCGACGACGACGCCACTTCGGCAGCCACAACTGGCCCGTCCGACGACGCCACTCCAGCAGACACAACTGGCCCGTCCGACGACGACGCCACTTCGGCAGCCACAACTGGCCCGTCCGACGACGCCGCCACTTCGGCAGCTGCATCGGTGTTGTTGCGCTGCTAGAGCAGCGCCTCACGGGGAGGGTATTTTCTAAATTCTATTTCTTGAACTGCATTTTGGTTAAGGGCTTGTAAGTAAGCATTTCACCTGTGGCACATGTGACAAATACAATTTCATTTGACTGCAATTGGATGCTGTGATTTCATGTTCACAATATATTGCTCACTAAATGTCTGCTGCAGAGAGACAATAGAGAGCCATGATACAATGTTTTTCGAACAGTCAAGGAAATACAAGTGCTGAAAACATGTTGGCTCACTATTTAAAAAATAAGATGTTTTTGGAGCAGGTACAACCCTAGCTAACGCTACCTAAAGTAGCAATAAAAAAATAATACATTTTCAGAGAGTGGCAAGAGGATCAATAATTAAACAACTTCGGGACACACACGTGAATTGAATGATGCAAATCATGTTCCACTTACAAATAAAACAAGCCTGAAATTCAAATGAACAAGTACCCCGTGTTGTTTTGCTAGATTTAAACCTCAGTAACAGTTAAACATTTAATTTGAGAGGTGTTTCATCTGTTACGTGTCAAGTCTCGAAATCAGACATTAGCAAATGCACATGGCATACAGTATAATTAGGCACGCCTCCCCATTCTTTTGTATTAAATTGCACAAACTCCAAACATATCGCAGTGCGTGTTGGGAGAGCACTTCACTCGGAAGCCTGCAGCCTTGCTGGATCGGTCAAAGTGGCTAAAGGAGGGTCTAATTAGCCCCTACCTACACCCTCGATCATTTTCACTCCCTCAGCTTTCACACTTGTGCAAACGGCGGATTCGTACATGAGCGCACAAATGGAGGGTCGAGGGGACGGGGGTGATTTGGGATTCAGCCAGGGTCTTACTGCAGTGTCCGACCCCTCCTCTGTCTGTATGTGTAGTTGTTGGTGATTAGATGTTGAGCAGCAGCTGGTGTCTATATTAAACCCTCTAATTAACTCTGAACGACGGCAGCAGCAGGTTAGTCCGACTCATTTGGATCACACACACACACACACACACAGAGTCAGATGTAATTATGGAGGATATGTGCTGATTCCCATAACTAACTACTCCTCTGCTCCAGGAAAACATGCCAAATGAACCAAACTGTAAATGTCAAAGTCTGAATTATTAATCACTGCAGCAACACATGCTGTTATGACTGCACAATGCTGCATAAATGGAAGTTTAATGGACATTTTAGTCAGTCATAAACATAATCAGATGTGATGGGTGTTTTGTATGCAGGGAGGAAGTTCTTCTGCAGTGAGATCAAAGAATTCTCTAGAACACTCTGAAGATGCAGTCCCATCCATGGACACACTATACCGACATAGTATGTTGCAATTTGGCTGCAGATCACCTCCTCATTCATACAGTACTGTAGTTTCCACATCCTACTGAATGGAGGAATGGATGTATGGAAATCTCTCCCTGGAAAGCTGGCAAAAGCTGCCTTGTTGACAGCCCTGCTTGGCTGAAATGGAGCGATAACAAAGGCTGTCTTTCTTCCTCCATAGCTCTGTCTCTATCTCTGTGAGGCTGTGACCTCCTCTTATCTAACGCCCGATAAGGCACTTTGTCATTCAACAGTTTACCAGCCCGCAAAGGGGATGGAAAAATTGTTTTCTTTCTCTCCATTGTAGATATTTAGTGTTGCTTGCTACTTCACTTTGATAACAGCAGAAAAAATCAGATTTGACATTTACCGTACTTCGGTCTTACAAATTATCTGTGACAAGACTAGTGTTTTTTGCTTAATACCTCTTATTTTAGTAAAGATTATATACGGTCTCAACAGACGGCTAGCGATAACCTATTGGCTTCATTAGAAGGACTGGCTGAACAGAGACTAGGGCCTCTGAGATTATATCACTCCCATACTTTATGATGTCATTTCCTGCCCTGATGAGAATGAATCGAGGACTTACCCTTCTGTGTCTGAGCCCAACATTATTTAGAGTTGTATCACAGTTGGACTAAGGATGAATGAATGGCCTGAGATGAATCTCTCTCATGTGATGGCATGAATGTTTGAATGGAAACTGGCCAATTAATTAGTCAATCATTGTTCTAAACCTTTCTGACCCTGTGGTAGAGCATGATGTCATCCTAGTGGTATGTTCCAATAACCCCGTCCCTGTTACTCAGTGTTGAGATTCACATCTTGAGAACAGAGATTCTCTCTTAACGGCACTGGATGAGACTGGTGTCAGTCAGATTATGTGTGGACAATGCTCTGATTGAATTGGACTCTAGTCTATAAGGGAGGTACCAATAGTACAGAGAAGGGTTCATATGTTTCTGAGGCATTGCTTTAATATTGCATGTCTTTCCACTTGATAGCCTCTCTTGATATTGGCAGTTGTGGCACATTCTTGTTTGATAGTGTTAATCAATGCACTGCTCCTGTGACTGTGCTGATCTTATCTCACCTGTTGGTGAGTCATTGCCATCTACTGGTCACATGATGCTCTGAGTTCATTTAAAGTTTATTTGTAGTTTTGTCTCGTTGTGGTCATTCACAGTACCAATCTGTCCCTTCTGTCTTTTGAGCAACAATCACTAGTCAGCAAGGTAGACAGCAGTTAAGACCATATCTAACTTGAAAGGTAGAGTACGCTGTCATTTGACTTTCTGCTGAAAGTGCTCCTAATAATAGGCTTAGGTCTCTTTTCTCTCAGCAGTCTGAAATGCCAAGTTTATTCACCCTTCATTTGAAACCATCTTCCTGCAAATTACTACTCTACTCTCACTTTAGAAATCCATCCAGCCAGTCGACTTGATAAACTCAGCACCACCACCCAGAACCACGTAACGTTCCGTTGTTACAAAGGAGGATCCTCTCTGAAGTCATACATGCCCCATATCCCTACACTTCTAGTGAACCTCAACCTTGGTGATCCTCCTCTCTCCTCCTGGTCCATCTGAAGGCAGTATGAAGCAGGGTCATCCCAAGGTCAATCCACTATTAGATGTCTTTCTTTAGCCCTATGGCTCTATGGCTCCCAGACTTTTCCTCTTTGTGGATGATGTTAGCTCAACTACCATCTCTTTGAGAGTTTATCTGTGCTCCTGGAGCCGATGGACCGCATCCCAAGTGGCAATCTATTCCATATGTAAATTACTACTTCTGACCAGGGACCGTAGGGTTCTGGTCAAAAGTAGTGCACTATGTAGGGAATAGGGTCCCATTTAGGACACATCGTGGTACCCAGAGCTGCTCAGTGATGAATAGAATAGGGATTATAGCTCTTCTTCTTTCAATTCAGCCGGCGCTGACTCCGGAGCAGAGTCTTATTCATGTCGCTGGGATTGCAGTTATCAGCCTGAGTGATTTGCATTTTAGTCAGCAACAAAGCCACAAAGCTTCAGGGTGATTCCTCACTAGCAAACAGACAGACAAGACAGGCCAACTGATGAGCTATTTGTCCATTCCCGCTATTAAGAAGTAATTGTGTGAAGACCACGTCCCCTTAGGCCCCGAGGCTACAGGTGTTGTTTCATTAATCAGTCTTCAATTAATTGCAACGCTGAGCTGTGGAGGCAATCAGCAGGTTTTCCAATAAGCAGTGTTGTGTTTAGTGCTGTTGTGGCGGCTGGGTGTGTTTTGTCTTGGTGTTTGTGATTGGGTCTCTTCTATTGATCTGATGCTGCCTGGGCCCAGAGGTGGAGGATACAGAGGAGAGAGGAGCAGAATAACAATGACAGGCCTGATGGAGGGAGAGAGAGACAGAGGGAGGAAGGGAGGGAGTGTAGGAGAGAGGGAAGGGGGAGAGAGAGATAGAGAGGGAGTATGGAGTCTGTCTTCTGGAGGAGAGCCAGGGGCGTGTCACCAGCATCCTAAAACCTAATGCAGAAGGGGGAGGGAGGTGGAGGAGAGGGGAGGAACAGATGTGCTGTCTGAGTTCAAGAGGAATATCACTGCACACACACTTGTTTTTTCTATCCTCGTGGGGACCAAACATTTATTTCCATTCAAAATTCTATTTTCCCTAACCCGTAACCCAGAGCATAAACCCAGCTCCTAACCCTAATTCTAACCCTAAACCTCTTAACTTAAAATAGCCTTTGTCCTCATGGGGTTGTGGGAAATGTCCGCATTAGGGAGAATTTTCCTTGTTCTACTATCCTTGTGGGGATGAGGATAGAACAAGACCACACACACACACACACACACACACACACACACACACACACACACCAAAACAAACAGCTGGACTGAGAAAAGCACCAGCTGTGTGGTGGTTTAGTTTGTCTTGTGTAGGATGTGCTGTACCTCATCATGGCTGATGTGAAGTGGATATGGGGTTTCTGCTGTGTTATATGCTTTTACCCTTGTCTCCTTCCTCGGAGAGGTAAATCAGTCAGGGATCGGAATGCTCTGATTGGCCTTATTCTGTTACAGGGGGAGGAGTCTAATATATGGACCTATTCACGGTGTATGTTTGAAATATATAGGTACTCCCTTATTCTCACTGTATAAATACTACAAAATGATTTCACTGTATGAACACAGCGTCACAGTCAGACAGACTCTAAGATGAAATATATTGTGTATGGTGCCCAGGCAGGGCTAAGCCAATTATACCAGGCAGTGTGATGCAAATGTGATGTTCACTGGCAGTGTGGACACAGTGAGCTGGTTTTAATGGCCTTCCTATAGGCTGTTTCCTTCATCTCATCTGCCTACAAAGTTGGCCACCGGAAGTTGAACTCTAGAATGATCAAATCTGTGCATGTGAAGTCAGACATTTTAGTCCCTGTCCTTCCCTGTCAATGAAACATGAATGACCACAGAGATGCATCAGCCTGTAGGCAAACCATACAAGGTTATACTGCCTCTGTGCTATCTACGCTTTAATACATTAGCTTATGTGTCACTGCCACATTGCTTTACTGCTATTTCATTTGACTTTGTTATTTTCTACGTTTTTATTACTAAGGAGTTTTCTAATGATATGAACTCGGATGATAATTCCCTCTTTTATTTTTATTTGACCCTTTTGTACTGTGTGAGGAAGTCCAGCCCAGGGAGTGTGGTGTCTTCTCTCTGTCATCTCAAGGCCCAGAAACATGAATGCATCCTGTTATAAGGCAGAAGTTTGGGCTATTTGCAACTGAAAGCCGTCTCGGTACAAAAGCCCTGTGATCCTAAATGACACGGCCTGTGATTCTGGAGCTTGTTTCATTAGACTTCCAAATGAGACAAATTGCCTTGTCACTCTTGAGCGTGAGGAACAGTACACAAAGAAATGCTTAACTTGTCTTAATTCAGTAGCTGTTAACTTACATTAGTAATCTTAATGAGACCCAGGCGGTTTGAAGAGATCTGTACCAAACAATATACACACGGAATATATTCATTTTGGAGGGGAGTTCAGAAGGAGGAAGTGAAGCTGTTATTGGTGTGTCTAGTATTTTATAAGAAGCATGATGATTTAAACTGAAATAACATATTTTTAAAAATAGCAAGCGTCACCTACTGCATAGGATATATCAGTACTATAGTATATCAGCACTATGTAGCTTTTCATGTCTTTGACGATGACACAACAGTCCAACCACTTCACCTCCATTTCCTCCACCACCTGTTGATTGATACTTAACCACATTGTCTTTCCTTGTTGTGACTGATGTGTTTCAGTAATGTTTCTGGGGTGTTATCTGGTGGATGGTTAGGATGCTGGTGTTCAGCTGTCTGATATGGAGAGAGTGTTATTACATTAAATCAAATCAAATCAAATGTATTTATATAGCCCTTTGTACATCAGCTGATATCTCAAAGTGTTGTACAGAAACCCAGCCTAAAACCCCAAACAGCAAGCAATGCAGGTGTAGAAGCACGGTGGCTAGGAAAAACTCCCTAGAAAGGCCAAAACCACGGAAGAAACCTAGAGAGGAACCAGGCTATGTGGGGTGGCCAGTCCTCTTCTGGCTGTGCCGGGTGGAGATTATAACAGAACATGGCCAAGATGTTCAAATGTTCATAAATGACCAGCATGGTCCAATAATAATAAGGCAGAACAGTTGAAACTGGAGCAGCAGCACGGCCAGGTGGACTGGGGACAGCAAGGAGTCATCATGTCAGGTAGTCCTGAGTCATCGTCCTAGGGCTCAGGTCCTCCGAGAGAGAGAAAGAAAGAGAGAAAGAGAGAATTAGATAGAGCACACTTAAATTCACACAGGACACCGAATAGGACAGGAGAAGTACTCCAGATATAACAAATTGACCCTAGCCCCCCGACACATAAACTACTGCAGCATAAATACTGGGGGCTGAGACAGGAGGGGTCAGGAGACACTGTGGCCCCATCCGAGGACACCCCCGGACAGAGCCAAACAGGAAGGATATAACCCCACCCACTTTGCCAAAGCACAGCCCCCACACCACTAGAAGGATATCTTCAACTACCAACTTACCATCCTGAGACAAGGCCGAGTATAGCCCACAAAGATCTCCGCCACGGCACAACCCAAGGGGGGAGGCACCAACCCAGACAGGAAGATCACATCAGTGACTCAACCCACTCAAGTGACGCACCCCTCCCAGGGACGGTATGAAAGAACCCCAGTAAGCCAGTGACTCAGCCCCTGTAATAGGGTTAGAGGCAGAGAATCCCAGTGGAAAGAGGGGAACCGGCCAGGCAGAGACAGAAAGGGCGGTCCGTTGCTCCAGAGCCTTTCCGTTCACCTTCCCACTCCTGGGCCAGACTACACTCAATCATATGACCCACTGAAGAGATGAGTCTTCAGTAAAGACTTAAAGGTTGAGGCCGAGTTTGCGTCTCTTACATGGGTAGGCAGACCATTCCATAAAAATTGAGCTCTATAGGAGAAAGCCCTGCCTACAGCTGTTTGCTTAGAAATTCTAGGGACCGTCTTGTGACCGTAGCGTACGTGTAGGTACGTATGTACGGCAGGACCAAATCAGAGAGATAGGTAGGAGCAAGCCCATGTAATGCTTTGTAGGTTAGCAGTAAAACCTTGAAATCAGTCCTTGCCTTGACAGGAAGCCAGTGTAGAGAGGCTAGCACTGGAGTAATATGATAAAAAATGTTGGTTCTAGTCAGGATTCTAGCAGCCGTATTTAGCACTAACTGAAGTTTATTTAGTGCTTTATCCGGGTAGCCGGAAAGTAGAGCATTGCAGTAGTCTAACCTAGAAGTTAGACTACTGAGAGTGAGTGATTGATGGGAGGATGGAGGGAGAGAGTGTTATTACATTACCCCTCCTATGATGGATGGGAGGATGGAGGGAGAGGGTGTTATTACATTACCCCTCCCCTGATGGACGGGAGGATGGAGGGAGAGAGTGTTATTACATTACCCTTCCCCTGATGGATGGGAGGATGGAGGAAGAGAGTGTTATTACATTATCCCTCCCCTGATGGATGGGAGGATGGAGGGAGAGAGTGTTATTACATTACCCCTCCCCTGATGGATGGGAGGATGGAGGAAGAGAGTGTTATTACATTACCCCTCCCCTGATGGATGGGAGGATGGAGGGAGAGAGTGTTATTACATTACCCCTCCTCTGATGGATGGGAGGATGGAGGGAGAGAGTGATTGAAACGCGACCCAGGCCCTGGCCCTGTATCCTGAGAAAGATAAACTCTCTCTCAGCTCTGAAACACTGAAAACAAGGGGAAATATACAGACAACACATGAGAGAGAGGCAGAGAGAGGTAGTGCGAGTGGATGGGAGTAAGGAAGTCATCTGTCAAGATGAGTTATGATGCATGGCAGGGATGGGAGGGAGTGATGATGATTGGAGGACTTGTAGGGTTGCTGTAGACTCCAGTGGATATACAGATTGCTTTTCTCCTCTGGGTGAAAGGGGGAGTATGAGAGGAGAGGAGAGAGGGATTGATGGATGGGTGTAAAGCAGTAGTGGTGAATGGCGAAACGCTGAAGGGCATGCCTTGTCAGCGTGGATGGAGGGATGGAAAGGATGGATGACAGGAGAGAAAGGGCAGGCCAGAGGGCACTGCTACTGTGTTGCTCCCAGTCAGATGAATCTCTCTCTCTCTCTGGTCTATCAGCCCCCTGCTGTGTCTCTAGCCCCACTTCCTCTCACCTCCTTTCCCTCTAACCCCCCTTTCATCATCATCATAACACAGGCCCTCAGCCATACCCCTTCCCTCTCTCTCTCTCCCTCTCAGCTGGTGGTCCTTCTGGTTCCCTGTGTGTGTGTGTGTGTGTGTGTGTGTGTGTGTGTGTGTGTGTGTGTGTGTGTGTAGCAGGCAGGGTGTCCTGTGAATAATACATGACCCAGAGCCCTCTTGGATTCTCCACTCATGCACTAGCACCCTCCAATATGGCAAGCAAGCCCCCTCAGTGTGTGTGTGTTTTGAATAGCCTATAGTTAGTTCAGGCAGCTTATTGTTCCTGTCAGGGGATGTCTGGATCTCTTGTAGGATATCCTCAGATGTTATGTTGGTATATGTACAATAACAGACAACCAGCTCCCTTGAACTGGATGTCAGCCGCACCAATATGTCGGAAGAAACACTGTTTGATTGACGATCGTCAGCTTGCAGGTGCCCGGCCCTGTCACAGGGTGTGAGTTGCTAAGGGAAGCCCCACCGGTCAAACCCTCCCCTACCTGAGCCAATTGTGTCGTCCTATGGGGCTCCCGGTCATGACTGATTGTGGCACAGCCTGGGATGGAACTGCAGGCTGTGGTGGTGCATCTGTACTGCGGTGCAGTGCTTTTGACCGCTGCACCACCCAGGACTCCTTTTACCAATTAATATTCTATTAGGATGCTAAGTGTTTCCTGAATTATATTATATGATTGCCAGGGTAGAATGCCCATTTGTTAGCCTCGAGATATAACATTGTTAATGTGGATTTCACGCTTTTCTGCCTGATATCAGGTATGTTAATGAAGAGCCTCCACAACACAATGGACACACTCTCGTTCCTGTTGCAACACGCCTGTCAGTCAGGGTATGAGATGGAGAGAAAGAAATGGATAGGTAGAGGAGGAGAGTGAGAGGAAGAGAGCAAGACTGATACTAAGAAAGTGAGAGAGTAACATTTCTCTCCCTTTATCTGTGGTTTGTGGTGTGCTATGTGACAGGGTCATGATGTTGGTGTTTTCACAAATTGCGCTGTCACAGTGGAAGTTAATTAGTTGACTTCTATACCATTTCTGAAGGACACACACACACACACGCACACGCACACACACACTACTTCCATATGAAACATTGAAGAGACAATATCAGATGAATGTATTCTGAATGTAATATGTTGTGAGAGCTAGTTGACTCTGCTGTCTCCTGCTATGGCTCCATGCAGTGTAAATAAGCAGAGAGGCTAAACCCTGACAGCACTTAAGGAGTGTCTCCCCATGCATCTCTCCTCTGTGATTGTTGTTGATGCTTCTCATCCAGGGCTAGATTAATGGATGCAGGCTAGCAGGGTATGGCAAGGGTTTCATATTTCATCTAAGTGCTGCAGACTAAGTGTGTACTGTACTGTGCTGTACAGAGAGAAGAGAGAGATAGAGGAGAGATAGACACAATCGATAGTGTTGTGTGAGCCCCGTCTCTCCCTGTTGCCAACCCCAGCTCAGTGCACGCATGGTCTAACCCAGCTACACTGCTACACTGCTATTGCTAATGCTGCAGACACTGCTGCTGCTGCCACAGTCTGCTTCCTCAAACTCCACCGGCCGCACCATCTCTCATTGCTAAACGGGGGCCGCCGGTGCTCCAGGATCGTTGACATGGACACAGGAGAACCCCTCAGCCATCTGCTGCGTCACAGCCTGTCTCCTAACGTACCTCTCGTCTCAAATCACAACACATCATCTCTCTCCACCCAGCGCCCGGGAGGATTGTGACGCGTCAGTCTGCCACTTCCCCCCCTCCAGTTTCACTCCCCCCTGTGTTGTAGTACAATCTCCTCGTTTCCAACCTGCCAGGGCTAGCGGGAGAGAAAGAGAGACAGAGCAAGGGATAGAGAGGGAGATGTTTTGAGTTTGTTAGCAGGGAAATGAGAGGACAGTGATTGGTGTTAGTGGTGCGGTGTGTTCCGTCTGCTCTCCAGAGAATCCCAGGTGAGCTGTGTCCTGCTATAAGGTAAGAAGACAAACTGATTACTGATGATTTCTCCTCCTCCCCAAATCCCTAGTTCCCTCTCTCCCTTCATCGCTCTCTCGCGGTAGAGCAGTGCGTGCAGGCTTGTGTGTGTGTGTGTGTGTGCGGCTCAGCCGGAATAGTCTTCCCCAGACACATCACACACATGCTGTACAGTACATTAGATGGGCATGTTTACCATTTACCATCTAGGGCATGTAGAGAAATAGACGGAGTAGCAGCAGTGCTGTGTGTGGGTGCGTGAATGTGTATGTGCATCTCTGTGTGTATGTGTGTGTGACTTATTGTGGGTGCGTGTATGTGCATCTCTCTATGTGTGTGTGTGACTGTATGTGGGTGTGTGTGTGTGTGTGTGTGTGTGTGTGTGTGTGTGTGTGTGTGTGTGTGTGTGTGTTTGTGGACCATGATGAGCTCACATGCTATCTCCACGCAGGCCCACCTGAGACTATCTGTGTGTGATAGTGATTAGGGAGGATGTGACGAGGTTATGTAGACGCAGGGGGGAGGGGTTGTGTGTGGAACACGGTGAGCTGACTCTGGAACTCTGGAAAGTCTCATCTGCAGTTTCTATACAGGTTCTTTACGTTGCATTCATTCAGCAAGCACAAACGAGAGCATCATTATTCTTCTTTCTGCCTCTCTGTCTCTCGCCTCCTCCTTTCCTCCCTCAGGACTAAAAGGTATGTTTCCATTGTTGTGCTGCGAGGTGCTGATTTGCCCATCTAAATGGCTACTCTGAAACAGTGTTTGCTGCTCACATGTCACACTGGTCTGAGTGTCCGTCTGACCGGCGATCTGCATCTGTGTTAACACCTCACAGAACCCTACTGAGGCAGAGAGGCTGTGCATTGGGCTTTCTGCAGGGCCATACGACACAACATACATTCTTGTCTTTCTAAGGAGATGGGAGATGAGAAATGAACAGAAACAAGCAGACAACAGAAAAGCAGAAGCAGCACCCCTCCATGGCTCGATGGTTTAGCCTGGTTGATGGGCTATAGATAGATACTTTTGAAATGTATATTTATTATATCTATCGCCCATCAACCAGGCTAAACCATCGAGCCATGGAGGGGTGCTGCTTCTGCTTTTCTTTTCCCTCTTCTACTTAGAAAGACCAGAAGAGAACAGGGACTGATTTCAGAAAGAGAATGATGAGGACAAAAAGGGAGGGAAAGCGACGAGGGAAATAAGAGAGGAGTGGATGAGAGAGCCAAGTGGTTAGGAGAGGGAGGAAGAGGGGAAGAAGGCAAAGAGGCCTAAGGAAGAGTGACTGAGTCTACACACTTAGAGAAAAGGGGATCCAAAAGGCTTCTACCTGGAACCAGAAGAGTTCTACCTGGAACCAAAAGGGTTCTACCTGGAACCAAAAGGGTTCTACCTGGAACCAGAAGAGTTCTACCTGGAACCAAAAGGGTTCTACCTGGAACCAAAAGGGTTCTACCTGGAACCAAACAGGTTCTTCAAAGGGCCTCTATGCAGAGAGCTAAATAACAATTTTAGGATCCAGAAAGCACCTTTTTTTCTAAGAGTGTAGGGCCTAAGTTGAAGTGGTGCTCTTTTGGTCGTGAGTTATGAGGAGGCACATGTCTGGGTTCAAACCTGAGCCCTTTACATTTCCTGTAATGCACAGAGTCTCATCTGCTATGAAGCCAGATTTAGACTGTTTGATCTTCCAGATCAGGGGTAGGCAACGCTGTTGTTGGAGTGCCGCAGATACTGCAGGATTTTTTCCCCCTACTAGGCACCACACTGAGCTACTAAGTTAATTGATCAGTTCAGCGATTGCCTCAATTCAACCCACCTGTCCTACCTGCAGCACTCCAGGACCAGGGTTGCCTACCCCTGTTCCAGATATTGATCTATCATGTATGCTGCCCCTCCGCCTTACCCTTCCCGGTGGTATATTTGTATATCTTGCTAGTAATCTCATTATGTAAGTGTTCTGTTTACGTCAGATCGATTTCTATAGAGAACAATGGTAGCCTTAGTACTATGATAATGATTTGTAATATGGAGACAGTAGGCTCCAATGAAGTGATAACCATTGATGAATATATTATAAACACATTGAATTAATTTGTATTTCTATGGTGCTAAGCTACTATGAGAGAGGAGAAGAGAAGGGTCACTTCAACCTGGTATGATAAGTACTACAGCACTTATCTGTCTGGGGGCAGTCGCCTATGCATTCATTAATCTCTGATTTACTGCTACTTTCATAAAAGGAGGAAAATATGTCTGAATCGTCATGGAGATACGTTTCTAATGGCTTCATAATCCACTCTCTATATTTTGTTATACATATTTAGTGGTTCACACACAGCAGCTGTTGTAGTTGGAGTGGTATGTCTCGTAGTAAATGGGGATCATTTACTGTAGGAAGATCAACCACTGCGTCCAGTAGAAAAGCATGGAATGAACCATTAACGGATACAACTGGATTAGGTATCATCGCATCACCGGACTGCTGCTCCACTTGCTGAAGTTCAAATGCCCACTAAACCCACTGTACCTACTTCAAAGACCCACGCCATCCATCCCACCTTGTTCCAAGCCATCCTATCCTAACTTGCTCTTCAGAAGACTGTCTGTTTCTGGCTCTGCAGGACTAAAGCCAAGCCAAGCCAATCTACAGAATGAGAAGACTCCCTCTAGATGGCCGGCCTCCCAGTCCCTCCCTCTCGTCTGGAGACAGTAAATCTATCTTATTATTCCTCTAACAGTAATGTCTTCAGACAAGCCCAGCCCAGCCCAGTGTTGAATCTCTTACAGTAGTGTCAGTAAGGCTGAACCTAAGCCAACAGTCATTCTGCCCTGGACCAAAACCACAACAGAGGCACATTCTGTCAGACACTACATCCAACACGTCAACACTCCTAAATAGAGGGGAGGTTTTAGTTGTGACGTGTTAGTGTCTAGTGGATTAGATTACCTTGTTCTACTTATTGATCCATTGTTGGTCTCCTCTCCTTGTTCTGATTGGCTCTGAACAGTGAGGGACTGAACTATAGCTGAGCTGGGTTGTTGGCATTGGTCTAGAGTAGGGAGAGATCCACACTGGAGTTTGTAAGTGTCAGAGTGATTGGTCTGAGTGACCCTGCATGCTTCTGGCTCCTTAGGCTGGAAGTGCTGGGGAAGCCTGCCAATTTACTCATATGAGTTTTTTATCCTACATCTTCATCCAAATCAGAGCCAAGTTCTCTTGGTACTAATCAGTGGGAGGAGGTGGAGGTGAGGCCTGGGCCACTGGTCGGCTGGCTGGATGGTTACCTTACTGACTGGTTGGATGGCTGGCTCTAGATGGATGAAGGGTTGTACAACTCACACAACCTATAGATAGATAGATACCTGTAGGAGGGATGGATGGAAGGATTGAGGGACAGAGGAATTGAGGGACAGAGGTATGGACGGATGGAGGATTGTAGGATGGAAGAACAGAGGGATTAAGGGATGGAGGGACAGGTCAGGACACAGTTCTGTTTTGTGGACAGCTGTAAAGGGTCTGGTTTGCTCTATTTGAATTAGTGTTTTATTCTAGTCAGGCTTATTAACCAATGATTTATACACTAGATGTCTGATGGGGGCACTGTGTTGAAGCCATCGTGCCTCCATCTTGGCACTCCCTCAGTGGAGGGACTGTGGCACTCCCTCAGTTGTAAAAAACATATTTTGGAAGTTATAGAAATACATTTATTAATGTCTAAATTAGTTTTTGCCACGTTTATTCTATTACAGACACCTTAATAAATACATAAAATACTTCAATACATGTCATTTAGTCCTTGAAATATTGAATTGAAATACTGTAGAACTCCATTCACATTGGAGGACTGCTCCTACTGGGGAGTGCCAATATGGCCGACCACTGGCTTCAAAGCCTCTCAATAGTCATTACATAGCATTTGGCAATCCAGGGTTAATATACATCATTCTTATCAACACCGCTGTGTGCAAAGATACTGTAGCTGATATAAGTGAATTGGGGGGAAAAAGTTTTAAAAGCATCTACCTTTCCCAAAGCCTAACCCAATGCCCAGACTTACTGTATCTGAACCTCTTTTCCCCATCGCTAACTCTAGCCCAGCCTCATCTTGTATCTCTATAGAGGGCTACAGTTACTTTCCTCTTCTAAACCTGTTTGAATGATGTCTGTGAGTTTAACAGAACTTATTTGGCAGGCGAAACCCCGAGGACAAACCATCCAGGATTTTTTTTTTTCAGGTGACAGTGCTTTCAATGGGTTTTCTATGTGGTTCTAGATTCCTAAGGCACTTGCTTGCAGTTCCTATCGCTTCCACTGGATGTCAACAGTCTTTAGAAGTTGGTTGATGTTTTTCCTTTTTGTAATGAAGAAGTAGGGCTGTTCAGAACGAGGGTCGAGTCTAGTGTATTGTTTTGGTTGGGGGCGCGTGCGACCTGAAAGTTCGCTCCACTTTGTTTTTATCCGCTATTGAACCCATTTTATCCCGTCTTAAATTTTATTGATTATTTACATTAAAAAATACCTAAAGTTGTATTAGGAAAGTTGTTTGAAATGTTTTGACAAAGATTACAGGTAACTTATTAGATATTTTGTAGTCATGTTGCGTGAGTTGGAACCAGTGTTTTTCTGGATCTACTTATAAGGCAACTCCTATAGTCTCTATGTGCCATTACCATCATACCTGCTATAGTTTCTGAGTATTATCATTATCATCAAACATGTAATTTGGTAACGGAAATAAATCAAATAGATTAGGATCCGTTTCACTCTCCCCATTCACCAATCAATCCATCAGTTTTAAAAATCATTCATTTTCCAAATCATAATCAAGACTCAATGAATTATCCAAACCAAATTCACAATGACATTGCTCAGTGATTTAAATAGATCCTATCACTCAAAGTCAAAACCCCTCAATTTAACACACATCAACATTGGCAGAATGTACATTTATATTAACATACAGTATAATTATCCTATAGTTATAATATTAACTTTCTTATCACGATTATAATACAGATCAGTATCTTAATGCATTCTTCATCTAAATTACTATGCTTTGATGTAGTGTGTAGATCTCTACAATCAACCTGATACCACAAAGGTCGAAATACATTTTTGGCACAGTTGATCCCCCCCCCCCCCCCCCCTTCAGGCACTGATTCTTCTGGCGTCTTCTTCATTGTCTTGTCGTGTCTTTGGCTATTCCGGATTAAGTGATATGACATGCTATTCTATAAAATAATTACTCCGTAATTAATATTACCTGATTGAGCTAATCATGTAAATGTAATTAACTAGAGAGTCGGGGCACCACAAAATAATATTTATAGAGCTATTATCTTCCGAATAAACTCTTATAGACCTAGTAATACTTTACATCAATAGCAGTCAATATTAATCGTCATCTTAATTCAGTCTCATCTGAAAGTTGTAAATTATTGGTTATCTGCACGAATCCTGGCTAACATGTTGAATCAGCAATACAAAATTGGGTTTAATTATTTATTTACTAAATACCTAACTAATCACACAGAATTACACATACACATAATTAAATCATAACTTGATTACAAATGACCTCATAAAGGAAAACGTCCCTAGCGGGCGGAACAGATATGACAGCTGGTTGCACAAAAGAAAAGGGTCTGGGTTTGAGTGAAAGAGCGGGAAGACTGAGGAACAAAGGGCGAAGCTGTGCTATCGTAAATACAGTATTTTATGCATTCTAAATTACCGCACATTTGGAAAAGGAAGATGCAATAAATATTTACTCTGAGCTGCGCTTTGGTAGGTTGGTGGTAGATGGAAGGCCGTGTTGACAAACCGAGTCCTTTGTCCTTTGAAGAATGTCGCTGCTGGTAAATTGGATACATTGTAGTAATGTTGTTGTGTGGTAGACTGGATACTCTGTCTGTTCCTTCCTAACCTGCTTTTGCATCTGCTGTTGCTAACTCAACGGCTAGGAGGTATCACTTCTGTAGTGAATAAGAGTTCAAAGTTCATACCATTCGCAACCAAAGCTCACGCTGATGTTGGCTTCGTTCTGTAATTATTATCTGATATCTGAACCATTCTGACATCGAACCGTCGTCCTCACGTCCTCAGAACAGGAGGTTACATTGTCGTCAATGGCTTATATAGGAAGGGAGAGGAGGGCGTGTTTGAAAAGTTTTATAGCCCATGTCCCTCACCTATCTTATGAAAACCCAAATCTCACATTTTAGAAGCTATAAAATCACATTTCATCCCATCACGAATAATTTCATATTCAAACATTTGTAGACTTTCCACTGACTTTCCACTTTCCACTGAGTTTATTTCATCTTATCATTGATGAGAATGTCTCAGATGACAACCGAACTGACATCATATTCATTAAGTACCACCGCATATGTTCCATTGGTCGGATTACCAGAATATAGTTCATTTCCCCACATCTTCTGATGTTCCCAGAATCTCTATGTTAACCAAGGGTTTTGCAAATGTAACATCAGTAGGGTAGAGAGAGGAAAAAAGTGGGGAAGAAGTATTTATGACTGTCATTAACCTACCCCCCAGGCCAACGTCATGACAGTCTTCTTCAGATAGCTTTACAGTTCAAAGTGGATGGGTCCATGATAATGTCCCAATTTCAATGTCTCACCTGAGCCGCCATCACCTTTACCTTATGTCTTGTCCATTCGTCAACCATTATACCAGCAACATAAGAGAAGTTTGGAACAGATTGTTTGCCATGCTCACCCCACGTGGACATCTGTCACACTCCTGAGAGAAATTGCATGAGAGAAAAACAGTTGACAGTTTAGATCGGACGTTACATACAGGTTGCTGGCTCAGGACTCTTTCAGTAGAAGTGGTGCGGACAGGGCGATTTTGAGCGCCTTTGGCTTTTCTTCAGCCAGTTAGATGGGGTTTTGAGGTACTTGTTCCAATTATCTCTTCCATGCATTAAAACACAGACTGATGTCACCTTTCATGATAACCTCAAGAGAGCAAAAATCAGAACAACAGTTCAGTTCATTTTAGATTCAGGAAATCCAGACAAGCATTAACTATATGATGAATTGTTACTTTTACCAATTATTCTTAATACCAATGTCTAAAGATGTCAAAGAGAATTACAACATATTCTATTGAAACAATTTTTCAAATTGGCTTATACCCCTCATCACACTGTCAACTTCATCTCAGAGCCACAGGATCAGGAATTTAGACCTATAACCCATCGGGAGAAATCCCAACAATCCAGCAGACCTAATCTGGTGAGATTTGTATCAAAACAAAACAGAACAGACAACACAAACAACACAACAATACTGTACACTCCTTCACATATCACTCAATATGTGTAAACTTCAATCCAAAACTACTACGGGTCAAAAAATAAAAAAAAATAGAATTAGAATCACTACCCTTAATAACTCCATACAGAATTGTACACATCCGGTCCAAAGGATAATAGACTTAAGGCAGCCTACCCTTAGTCAAAGGCAACACCCTCTCCTTCTTCACATTAGTCTAAATCACAAATATGGCAAAGAACTATAAACTTCATCATAATTATCAATGTTACAAATTGCATTCAAATCAGTATTACAAATTACCTTAAATTCTTTATCCAAATGGCTTTCCAATGAGGGTGATCAACACACACTGGAAATTCAGGACAGAGGTCAGAGTTCATACAAACCCTTCAAAGAAGTGTTTCTTACTATATTAGAAAAGTTAATGTTAATGAAACAGTCAAAAGTTAATGAAACAGTCAAACAATTCATACATGTCGTATCCTGGGTTTCCAGTTAATTTCTTTATCAAAAGAATTCACATGTTTAATTGAAACTCAGAAAAGTAAAACTTCAGAAAAGTTTATGTCTACCCTAACGTTTACAATTCACTCCCACGTTATACTGTACTGTACTGGCTCTGAAGTTCAAATGTATGCAGATGATACAGTGATATATTTGAATACAAAGAGCAAACAACAAGCTACACAATAACTCATTCTTGTAATGGTCCAGTTTACAAAGTGACTTAGTGACTCATGTTTGTATCTCAATGTAAAAATAACTGTCTGCATGTCCCTCACAAAGAGGACAACTGATGCCACTGAGCCAGATGTCTATGTGTCAGGGGAGAAGCTCCAGGTGGTATCCGATTTTAAGTACCTTGGCATCATACTTGATTCCAACCTCTCTTTTAAAAAGCAGGTGAAAAAGTAACTCAAATTTCCAAATTCAACCTAGGAAATTTCCAATACATACTCGATTGTTTGACTACAGAGGTAGCAAAACTGTTCTTCAAATCTATGTTGCTTCCCCACTTAACATACTGCTTGTCTAGTTGGGCCCAAGCTTTCTGTACAACATTCATACCCATTCAGTCTGTCTACAAACAGGCTCTCAAAGTGATTGGCCTGGCTCCCCCTCCACTCAGTACAGAAAACCCAAACCTATGGCAGCAGATCCACAAGGTCTGCCATGAGAGGTGACTGTATAGTTCTCTTAAGGAAAAGCACCTTTAGTCAATCTGCTTTCTCTGTTAGAGCTTCCCATGTCTGGAACACCTTTCCATCAGACACACAACTGTACCACTTATCACACCTTCAAAGATAACATGAAGACATGGCTAAAGGCCAATCAGACTAGTGAACATAATCCCTAGCTGTGTATTGCTGCTTTCCATGTTGTCTGTAGCTGATGAGGCGTGGAAACACTTTGTTGCTTTTATGTCTTTTTTTGTTGTTGCTTTTTGCGTGCTACGTGTTGCTTGTTCTATGTTGCTCTGCATGTGCTCACTGCTCCTTGATTGTCTTTATTGTTATTGTTATTGTAATTGTTTTTAATAACCTGCCCAGGGACTGCGGTTGACAATTAGCCAGCTGGCTAAAACCAGCACTTTTACTGAAACGTTGATTCATGTGCGCTGTCCCTGTAAAAATAAAAAATAAACTCAAACTCAAACTGCAATCCACTTTAATGACCGGACATTGTTCCACATAATGGAAACGGATTATAATGTCCCATAATACATGCAAATGTCCCACTGAATCCCTTACAGCGAGATATAGCCCAGCGAGCACAACCAACTCTTCTATTCTTACCGGTAGGAAAAAAATATAAACCATTCTCTAACAACGTTCAGCGCTTACCTTTATCGTAAGGTTAAAAACAAACTTAACAACTTTCTCTTCTCTTTCG
Source organism: Oncorhynchus mykiss (assembly GCF_057628025.1). Lineage (NCBI taxonomy): Eukaryota > Metazoa > Chordata > Actinopteri > Salmoniformes > Salmonidae > Oncorhynchus > Oncorhynchus mykiss. The sequence continues at coordinate 28,931,263 of NC_143024.1, forward strand.
GCTTTACACTTATGACATGTCCAAGACTATAAAAGTAACATGTAATGCACCGCATTCATAAAATACATCATAAGAAGAAGAGAAAAAACAATTTCGCAATTACCTATCCGCTATTATTAGAATTAATCAGATTTAGGAAACTGTCTCTTCTTTGATTTTGTTATTTAAATACGACTCCATTCTCAATACTGTATGTTATTCAAGCCGACCACTTAGGTAACAGACAACGTATTACATCGAAATCGCCTCGCTTTTTATGTTGAATTAATTCGTCTTTCAATTTGAACTGAGCAATCTGTTAAAACATTCATTTTATATTTTAAACAAACACTGGTGGCCGTGTCTGTCCAGGCAAAACATACCAATAGTTGAATTACAATCAGAAACCCAGATTTGAGTCAATTTCATAGACTCAATGCTATTGAAATGACGAAGAAACCCCGCAAATAACCTAATTTACAGTTGTCTGTAGTCGCACATAATAACGACACAATTCACAGAAAATAGCCTTAAATAAAGGTTCAAGTGTTTCCCCGCAGAGATTCTAACATGCGCAAAAGGAAAAGATTAGCAGTCAACGAGTTAAATCAACATTTATTGACTTGGAAACAGATCTTGCACTCTTTAATAAAAGCAGATTGTTTTCTTATGCAACATACAGTGCCTTACGAAAGTATTCGGCCCCCTTGAACTTTGCGACCTTTTGCCACATTTCAGGCTTCAAACATAAAGATATAAAACTGTATTTTTTTGTGAAGAATCAACAACAAGTGGGACACAATCATGAAGTGGAACGACATTTATTGGATATTTCAAACTTTTTTAACAAATCAAAAACTGAAAAATTGGGCGTGCAAAATTGTTCAGCCCCTTTACTTTCAGTGCAGCAAACTCTCTCCAGAAGTTCAGTGAGGATCTCTGAATGATCCAATGTTGACCTAAATGACTAATGATGATAAATACAATCCACCTGTGTGTAATCAAGTCTCCGTATAAATGCACCTGCACTGTGATAGTCTCAGAGGTCCGTTAAAAGCGCAGAGAGCATCATGAAGAACAAGGAACACACCAGGCAGGTCCGATATACTGCTGTGAAGAAGTTTAAAGCCGGATTTGGATACAAAAAGATTTCCCAAGCTTTAAACATCCCAAGGAGCACTGTGCAAGCGATAATATTGAAATGGAAGGAGTATCAGACCACTGCAAATCTACCAAGACCTGGCCGTCCCTCTAAACTTTCAGCTCATACAAGGAGAAGACTGATCAGATATGCAGCCAAGAGGCCCATGATCACTCTGGATGAACTGCAGAGATCTACAGCTGAGGTGGGAGACTCTGTCCATAGGACAACAATCAGTCGTATATTGCACAAATCTTGCATTTATGGAAGAGTGGCAAGAAGAAAGCCATTTCTTAAAGATATCCATAAAAAGTGTCGTTTAAAGTTTGCCACAAGCCACCTGGGAGACACACCAAACATGTGGAAGAAGGTGCTCTGGTCAGATGAAACCAAAATTGAACTTTTTGGCAACAATGCAAAACGTTATGTTTGGCGTAAAAGCAACACAGCTCATCTCCCTGAACACACCATCCCCACTGTCAAACATGGTGGTGGCAGCATCATGGTTTGGGCCTGCTTTTCTTCAGCAGGGACAGGGAAGATGGTTAAAATTGATGGGAAGATGGATGGAGCCAAATACAGGACCATTCTGGAAGAAAACCTGATGGAGTCTGCAAAAGACCTGAGACTGGGACAGAGATTTGTCTTCCAACAAGACAATGATCCAAAACATAAAGCAAAATCTACAATGGAATGTTTCAAAAATAAACATATCCAGGTGTTAGAATGGCCAAGTCAAAGTCCAGACCTGAATCCAATCGAGAATCTGTGGAAAGAACTGAAAACTGCTGTTCACAAATGCTCTCCATCCAACCTCACTGAGCTCGAGCTGTTTTGCAAGGAATGGGAAAAAAATTCAGTCTCTCGATGTGCAAAACTGATAGAGCCATACCCCAAGCGACTTACAGCTGTAATCGCAGCAAAAGGTGGCGCTACAAAGTATTAATTTAAGGGGGCTGAATAATTTTGCACGCCCAATTTTTCAGTTTTTGATTTGTTAAAAAAGTTTGAAATATCCAATAAATGTTGTTCCACTTCATGATTGTGTCCCACTTGTTGTTGATTCTTCACAAAAAAATACAGTTTTATATCTTTATGTTTGAAGCCTGAAATGTGGCAAAAGGTCGCAAAGTTCAAAGGGGCCGAATACTTTCGCAAGGCACTGTATTTAAATTACTTTACTGCATCACATTAATCCCGCAATGATAATTAGTTTAATGGATACCCTAGGCATTTTGTACGACAAAAAGCTAAATAACTCAATGCATGCACACACTCCTATTGAATATGCATTCACCTGTACTGTGGATAGGCCTAGGCTACATTTTGATTTACCCCGTTTATCAATAGAGATTTACCATTAAATTATTACCATAATGGTGTTATGTAGTTAGATTGCTAAAAACAAAGTCAAATTGATAGTTTCATTTTTTTTGATGTAATCATGATGTTGAACTCAAAAGATGCCCAATGATTGAACAGAGCAGTAGCTGAGTTCATTTTTCTGGATCAAGAGCCATTCTGTGACTTTGGCTAATATGCTTTCTTGTTTTGCTGTGGTATTGTTTTGGTATTGAGTATCTTGATGGTATTGAGTATCTTGATGGTATTGAGTATCTTGATGGTATTGAGTATCTTGATGGTATTGAGTATCTTGATAGTATTGAGTATCGGGACACCACTAATTCGCAACTTAAATTCACAATCGCAATATTTGGTATGAAATTGCACATATCTGGCAGCGCTCATTTTTCATACATTTTTTAGACAGTTAATGAATGCCTTTCTCCATAAAATATCAAGACATATTATTTATTAATCTGTGTAGTTACTTTCTTTTCTTTTGTTTGAGCTTTTTAGTAAAACGGGTGGGGAGGACTCTTTGTTATTGCTTCAATTAAGGATTCTAGCTGTAAAATAAATATATTTTTTTCTTGGCAGTTTCTCCTGATTTTGTTTTTGTTTGATCCCTGTCAGAAGCTCAACTGTGGAGCGTGACTAACCCTAATCCTAACCTGGGTGAGAGAGCTGCTCTGCTCTGAGAGCTGCAAGGTGACTCTTCTGCAGCCTGGTCACTGTGTATGTGTAGTGATTAGAGTAGCAGCTCATTGGGGAGTCCAGTACTAAATATTTTATCTGAAAGGTAGGCTGTGGCACAACACGACACGCTGCCTGGTCCTTTTTTTGCCCAGGGAACAAACACACTCTTTGGCAGCTGTGGAGTAGCCGGTAGGTTGCATTGTGTTTAGAGGGAATGCATGTATGTGTGTGTGTGTGTGTGTGTGTGTGTGTGTGTGTGTGTGTGTGTGTGTGTGTGTGTGTGTGTGTGTGTGTGTGTGTGTGTGTGTGTAGGCACAGCAGCAATGGGATGTGAAAGAGGCAGCAGCAGAAACAGAGTAGTATGGTTGCTGAGTTTTGATCAGAGGGATATGGAGATATAAATCTTCTAACAGAGAGAGGTAGCACTGGGACTCCACAGGGAGGGAGAGATGGAGACAGACAGAGAGATTACATGAAGGTAGAGAGGAGGAGGGGACTAGGTGGGGTGGGACAATTTTGGTACGAACAGCAGTAAATGCAGATGGAATCATTTTCCTCACTTTCATTTTTCGCTCAACCTCTTTCTCCTTTCTCTCCTCCCTCTCTCTCGGTCCCTCTCTCCTCTCAGATATGTGTCACAAAGATGTCCACACGCAGCGGCCAGGGAAAGGACTCGGTCATCACGCCCCTGGACACCATCCCTGAGGACAGGAAGGTAAGGGTTCAGCGGACACAGAGCGGTTTCGACGCTTTCGAGAAACCCGCCAGCCAGGTGAAGAGGGTGCACTCAGAGAACAATGCCTGTATCTCCTCCAAGGCCTCCTCTACTGGGAAAGAGTCGCCCAAACTGCGCCGACACTCCAGCCCCAGCTCTGTAAGTCTATACAGTAGCCTACATGCTGTATGCTACACACTGTATATAAAATACACAGCACAGTCTATAGTATACACAGTTTGTTGTCTACTCACTGATCAGCAGGGATCATCATCTAGATTCAGCCGTGGGCTGATTTCTTGTTGAGCGGATGGTCGGGAGGCCGGAACATAATGACCAATAATTTGTAGACTGCAAGTTGACCGAAAGAAGCCCAAACAGATATAATGCTTGACTAAAACGTGGAAATACACGGCAACAGATTTATTAAATACAAATCACTTGGAGCTGTTTTCCTGGTGTTTTTACAGTCTTTTATGTCCAACATTTAATTTTTTTTTTAAATGGTTGTTGATTTTTTGCTCTGAAAACTTGGGTGTCAAATGAAACCACCCACATGCCAAATTTGGGCCGCATGCTGCCAGTTGGGGAACCCTGCTGTACAGTATATACAATACACAGTACGGTCATTCAATGTATACTGTAAGGTCGATAGTATACAGTACAGACTATAGGCCTGTAGTACATTTTACTGGTTGGTACGACTATAGTATGCATTGGTTGAAGCGCAATGTTAAATTCAAATCTCCCTACCATCACATGTAAGCCAATTTGACACCCTCCCGCTTCTCGTCATGATCCGTCCGGCCATTACCGAGAACCACTATACCGGAGTCGTTAGCATTAGGGGCGTCGGAATAAAACGAGGCTACATGGAATGAATATGTTTTGTAGGTTAAACAGTTTTTATTAAATTCACAATTTATTGCTTTTTCTGGAGCATTTTTGACAATGCTAACAACTTTTCAGACGAATCTCAGAGTTCTAAACCGGGTGCAACTCAGTTGCTGCGCAACAGTAGCAGCTAACTAGGAAAATGCTGGTAGCTGTAGCTAGATAGGTTTCACCAGTTGGATAAGAAGAAAAGGAAATTAGCTAGCTAGCTACCTAGGTAATCTCAGCAAAAAAAGAAACATCCTCTCACTGTCAACTGCGTTTATTTTCAGCAAACTTAACATGTGCACATTTTTGTATTAACATAACAAGATTCAACATCTGAGACATAAACTGACATGTGACTAACATAAATTGAATAATGTGTCCCTGAACAAAGGAGGGGTCAAAATCAAAAGTAACAGACAATATCTGGTGTGGCCACCAGTTAAGTACTGCAGTGCATCTCCTCCTCATGGACTGCAACAGATTCGCCAATCTCTTGCTGTGAATTCTTACCCCACTCTTCCACCAAGGCACCTGCAAGTTCCCAGATATTTCTGGGGGGAATGGCCCTAGCCCTCACCCTCCGATCCAACAGGTCCCATACGGGCTCAATGGGATTGAGATCCGGGCTCTTCGCTGGCCATGGCAGAACACTGACATTTCTGTCTTGCAGGAAATCAAGCACAGAACGAGCAGTATGGCTGGTGGCATTGTCATGCTGGAGGGTCATGTCAGGATGAGCCTGCAGGAAGGGTACCACATGAGGGATGAGGATGTCTTCCCTGTAACACACAGCGTTGAGATTGCCTGCAATGACAACGAGCTCAGTCCGATGATGCTGTGACACACTGCCCCAGACCATGACGGACCCTCCACCTCCAAATTGATCCCGATCCAGAGAACAGGTCTCAGTGTAACGCTCATTCCTTTGACGATAAACGCGAATACGACAATCACCCCTGGTTAGACAAAACCGCGATTCGGCAATGAAGAGCACTTTTTGTCAGTCCTGCCTGGTCCAGCGACGGTGGGTTTTTGCCCATAGGCGACGTTGTTGCCCGTGATGTCTGGTGAGGACCTGCCTTACAACAGGCCTACAAGCCCTCAGTCCAGCCTCTCTCAGCCTATTGCGGACTGTCTGAACGCTGATGGAGGGATTGTGCGTTCCTGGTGTAACTCGGGCAGTTGTTGTTGCCATCCTGTACCTGTCCCGCAGATGTGATGTTCGGATGTACCGATCCTGTGCAGGTGTTGTTACACGGGGTCTGCCACTGTGAAGATGATCAGCTATCGGTCCTGTCTCCCTGTAGCGCTGTCTTAGGCGTCTCACAGTACGGACATTGCAATTTATTGCCCTGGCCACATCTGCAGTTCTCATGACTCTTTGCAGCATGTCTAAGGTACGTTCACGCAGATGAGCAGGGACACTGGGCATCTTTCTTTTGGTGTTTTTTTAGAGTCAGTAGAAAGGCCTCTTTAGTGTCCTAAGTTGTCATAACTGTGACCTTAATTCCCTACTGTCTGTAAGCTGTTAGTGTCTTAACGACCGTTCCACAGATGCATGTTCATTAATTGTTTATGGTTCATTGAACAAGCATGGGAAACAGTGTTTAAACCCTTTATAATGAAGATCTGTGAAGTTATTTGGAATTTTCCGAATTATCTTTGAAAGACAGTGTCTTTATATTTTGTTTATATTTATATTTTGCTATGGAAGGTTTTTCATATGGCTGAACGCTTGCGTTTAATCAGAGCACAAACAAATAAGCTAGCGAACGTCCTTTGCTGCTGTTATAGCCACTTAGATACACCAAATGTTGGGAACTTTGTGAAAACAGCCACGCTGCTTATTTATAATACATACACATGCCAGAACAAACTTGTCACTGTTAGAAATGAATTATACAAATTATATTTTAGGATGAGGATGCATTAATTCAGTACGCGCCCTCCTCTGTCAATGCTATTTTCTTCTTGTCTTTATGATCCAAATTTGCTCTGACTGATCAACACAGTGTTAAGTGACTTTTCAATCTGAGGTTGCCATCCACAAGTAAAAAAGTAGCAGGGGTGCGGGTTGCACGCAAAGCATCCAGGTAAAACAACACCAGGATCTTGCTTCCGCATCCCTTGTCCAAGTCAAAATGAAATGCCATGCTTGCTAACTTGGTTAGGTATGTGGTAAAATGTAACTGTGTTCAACACATTGACTGTTTCAGACGGGGGAAACAAATGAACCAAGCAAGCGTAATAAACGTTCAATCAATACTGAGTGAATGAACAAAAACATTTTTGGAATGACCAAAACTGCCCATTTACATATAGTGTCAAGTTGACATACAGTTGAAGTTGGAAGATTACATACACTTAGGTTGGAGTCATTAAAACTTGTTTTTCAACCACTCTACAATTTTCTTTTTAAAACCTCTTGCTCCCACCTGAGACGCAGACGTCTCATCTAGACACCTGGAAATGCAAATGCGCTACGCTAAATGCTAAATGTACTCGTTAAAACTCAAACGTTAATTAAAACACACATGCAGGGTATTGAATTAAAGCTACACTCGTTGTGAATCTAGCCAACAAGTCAGATTTTTAAAATGCTTTTCGGCGAAAGCATGAGAAGCTATTATCTGATAGCATGCAACACCCCAATATACCTGAAGGGGACGTAAACAAAATAATTAGCGTAGCCGGCGCTACACAAAACGCAGAAATAAAATATAAAACATTCATTACCTTTGATGATATTCTTTGTTGGCACTCCTATATGTTCCATAAACATCACAATTGGGTCTTTTTCCCGATTAAATCCGTCCATGTATGCCCAAAATATCCATTTGTATAGCCTGTCTGGTTCAGGAAAAAAGCTCCCTTCCAAAACGCAACATAATTATATAAGTTGCCTATATTCTTTGACAAAACACTTCAACCTACTTTTGTAACCCAACTTTAGGTATTTGTAAACGTTAATAATCGATCAAATTGATCACTGGGCGATCTGTATTCAATAGCAGCTACTCAAGAAAACGTTGTCCTTTGTCTCTCTTCCAAAGATCGATTCCTGTATGCTGGACGAAATGAAGGATCTATTTGTCATTACACAAAGGATTTTTGTCAATGAAAATGACGTTTTTGGCGACATCGTGTGGAAGTTGTAGGAACTGCAAGCTCCCTGGCTATATATTTTTGCTTGCAATAAACAATTCAGAGACTGGCGGATGAATACTTTTCTGTGGTTTTTGTGACCAGGTTTTTCTTGGGATTTCGCTTGCTGTTCACGTTCTGTTATAGTCACAGACATTATTTAACCAGTTTTAGAAACTTCAGAGTGTTTTCTATCCACACATACTAATCATATGCATATACTATATTCCTGGCATGAGTAGCAGGACGCTGAAATGTTGCCGATTTTTAACAGAATGTTCGAAAAAGTAGGGGGCAAACTATAGTTTTGTACATGACACAAATAATTTTCCCAGCAATTGTTTACAGACAGATTATTTCACTTATAATTCACTGTATCACAATTCCAGTGGGTCAGATGTTTACATACACTAAGTTGACTGTACCTTTAAACAGTTTGGAAAATTCCAGAAAATGTCATGGCTTTAGAAGCTTCTGGTAGCCTAATTGACATCATTTGAGTCAATCGGAGGTGTACCTGTGGATGTATTTCAAGGCCTACCTTCAAACTCAGTGCCTCTTTTCTTGACATCATGTGAAAATCAAAAGAAATCAACCAAAACCTCAGAAAATAATTGTAGACCTCCACAAGTCTGGTTCATCCTTGGGAGCAATTTTCAAACACCTGAAGGTACCACGCTCATCTGTACAAACAATAGTACGCAAGTATGAACACCATAGGACCACGCAGTCATCACACCGCTCAGGAAGGAGATGCATTCTGTCTCCTAGAGATGAACGTGCGAATCAATCCCAGAACAACAGCAAAGGACCTTGTGAAGATGCTGGAGGAAGCAGGTACAAAAGTATCTATATCCTCAGCAAAATGAGTCCTATATCGGCATAACCTGAAAGGCCGCTCAGCAAGGAAGAAGTCACTGCTCCAAAACTGCCATAAAAAAGCCAGACTAGGGTTTGCAACTGCACATGGGGACAAAGATCATACTTTTTGGAGAAATGTCCTCTGGTCTGATGAAACAAAAATAGAACTGTTTGGCCATAATGACCATCGTTATGTTTGGAAGAAAAATGGGGAGGCTTGCAAGCTGAAGAACACTTGCATCATGTTGTGGGGGTGCTTTGCTGCAGGACGGACTGGTGCACTTCACAAAATAGATGGCATCACGAGGCAGGAAAATAATGTGGATATATTGAAGCAACATCTTAAGTAATCAGTCAGGAAGTTCGTTTGGTAAGGACAACAAAGTCAAGGTATTGGAGTGGCCATTACAAAGCCCTGATCTCAATCCTATAGAACATTTGTGGGCAGAACTGAAAAAGCGTGTGCGAGCAAGGAGGCCTACTACAAACCTGACTCAGTTACACCAGCTCTGCCAAGAGGAATGGGCTACAATTCACTCAACTTAATGTGGGAAGCTTGTGGAAGGCTACCCGAAATGTTTGTCCCAAGTTAAACAATTTAAAGGCAATGCTATCACATACAGTGCCTTGCGAAAGTATTCGGCCCCCTTGAACTTTGCGACCTTTTGCCACATTTCAGGCTTCAAACATAAAGATATAAAACTGTATTTTTTTGTGAAGAATCAACAACAAGTGGGACACAATCATGAAGTGGAACGATATTTATTGGATATTTCAAACTTTTTTAACAAATCAAAAACTGAAAAATTGGGCGTGCAAAAATATTCAGCCCCCTTAAGTTAATACTTTGTAGCGCCACCTTTTGCTGCGATTACAGTTGTAAGTCGCTTGGGGTATGTCTCTATCAGTTTTGCACATCGAGAGACTGAAATTTTTTCCCATTCCTCCTTGCAAAACAGCTCGAGCTCAGTGAGGTTGGATGGAGAGCATTTGTGAACAGCAGTTTTCAGTTCTTTCCACAGATTCTCGATTGGATTCAGGTCTGGACTTTGGCTTGGCCATTCTAACACCTGGATATGTTTATTTTTGAACCATTCCATTGTAGATTTTGCTTTATGTTTTGGATCATTGTCTTGTTGGAAGACAAATCTCCGTCCCAGTCTCAGGTCTTTTGCAGACTCCATCAGGTTTTCTTCCAGAATGGTCCTGTATTTGGCTCCATCCATCTTCCCATCAATTTTAACCATCTTCCCTGTCCCTGCTGAAGAAAAGCAGGCCCAAACCATGATGCTGCCACCACCATGTTTGACAGTGGGGATGGTGTGTTCAGCTGTGTTGCTTTTACGCCAAACATAACGTTTTGCATTGTTGCCAAAAAGTTCAATTTTGGATTCATCTGACCAGAGCACCTTCTTCCACATGTTTGGTGTGTCTCCCAGGTGGCTTGTGGAAAACTTTAAACAACACTTTTTATGGATATCTTTAAGAAATGGCTTTCTTCTTGCCACTCTTCCATAAAGGCCAGATTTGTGCAATATACGACTGATTGTTGTCCTATGGACAGAGTCTCCCACCTCAGCTGTAGATCTCTGCAGTTCATCCAGAGTGATCATGGGCCTCTTGGCTGCATCTCTGATCAGTCTTCTCCTTGTATGAGCTGAAAGTTTAGAGGGATGGCCAGGTCTTGGTAGATTTGCAGTGGTCTGATACTCCTTCCATTTCAATATTATCGCATGCACAGTGCTCCTTGGGATTTTTAAAGCTTTGGAAATCTTTTTGTATCCAAATCCGGTTTTAAACTTCTTCACAACAGTATCTCGGACCTGCCTGGTGTGTTCCTTGTTCTTCATGATGCTCTCTGCGCTTTTAACGGACCTCTGAGACTATCACAGTGCAGGTGCATTTATACGGAGACTTAATTACACACAGGTGGATTGTATTTATCATCATTAGTCATTTAGGTCAACATTGGATCATTCAGAGATCCTCACTGAACTTCTGGAGAGAGTTTGCTGCACTGAAAGTAAAGGGGCTGAATAATTTTGCACGCCCAATTTTTCAGTTTTTGATTTGTTAAAAAAGTTTGAAATATCCAATAAATGTCGTTCCACTTCATGATTGTGTCCCACTTGTTGTTGATTCTTCACAAAAACATACAGTTTTATATCTTTATGTTTGAAGCCTGAAATGTGGCAAAAGGTCGCAAAGTTCAAGGGGGCCGAATACTTTCGCAAGGCACTGTACTAATTGAGTGTATGTAAACGGCTGGCCCACTGGGAATGTGATGAAAGAAATAAAAGCTCTCTACGATTATTCTGACATTTCACATTCTTAAAATAAAGTGGTGATCCTAACTGACCTAAAACAGGGATTAAATGTCAGGAATTGTGAGAAACTGAGTTTAAATGTATTTGGCTAAGGTGTATGTAAACCTCAGACTTCAACTGTATCTATAACAGGGTCCGTAGTGTAACGCTTAGCATCACACGCTGGGTTTGGATTTGCCTACCGGCGTGGCTATTTTGACCATTCTCTTTCGTGTATAGTTTTTGACACCGCCATCCCTTTCCCACACACACACACACACTGTTGTACGCACAATGTGGGCTTACTTTAATATATTGGGTGTTTCTTAAAAGAGCCTTTCGGTTTGTTGGGCATCGTTGAGTGGCAAGGGACATGGAGCATGACGTGTACTGGTGCGCGCGTCGTGCTACTACAGAGTGGAGAACGGTGGAGAGACCAGCTCTCAAACTCTCGAAGAAGACATCACTGCCCTCATCTGTCAGATGCATGCCATCCCTACGTTACAAATACATGCGATAAGTAGCACAGGTTGTAAACGATTCTCCTTTTCAGGAGCCACTTTCTGCCATTTGAGAAGCTAAGAAATTCTTCATGCTGGCCCACGTCTGAGCAACGACCTACGCTTATTCATATTCACACAGTACATCACACACTATCAGTAGTAGTTATGTATGTTCTGTTCCAGATCTGTGAGTACGCCCATATTTATACTGCCATTTATATATGTGGGAATGTGTGCTATTTTACTGGAGTTGGACAGCTGTGCACAACATTACTAAAAACATTTGTAGCTAAAGGATTTAGAGCACCTGTCCAATGTCAGATTTGTAAATATTTATTCTTAGAAGTGTTTTGTACTTTTTGTTACAGGTGTTTCTCAGCAGTTTGTCATTTGTCACGGTGTTTGTATCAGGAGTTACTAAAATTGCTGTTGACGAGCCACAGGGTCATACAGGCTTTTTTGTTCATCGAGACCTTGAATAGTAGAATCAGGTGTGGTAGAACTGGGATGAACAAGGAAGTCTACATAACCCTGTAGCTATTCAAGCGCAATTTTGGCCATCCCTGAATTGTATGTACAAAGTTGACTATGTCTGATGAGTGTACGTTTGATTGTAAAGGGTTTCTTTTGTAATAACTCTCTATTGTTTACAGGTAGTGTAGTACTCTGCCTTTCTTCAGAAAACTTGAAAGTACATTTTCATGTAAATAGTTCATGGGTACATGTTGATTATTTTGTGTATTTTCCAGGAGTTTTCTCCATTGTCTTGTTAAAAGAGATCAGGGAAAACATTTCCAGTTTATGCCCTATTGTCTTAAATGGGATTCTGTCTTTTCGCTTCTCTATAGAAATTCAGCTGTTAATATGAAATAAATACTAATAACAACGGAAAAAATCTGTTGCCATTTGTCATTATTGTGTACTTTTACTTGTATTGCTGTGTTTTGCTCCAGCACACATTGCCTTAGTGTGGGGTGGTGGGGTGGAAAGAATACATACAATACATTACCTTGTATGCAGTACAAATCACATCATTGTGGGAGTGTGAATTAGGCTGTTTGAAAAGGTCTGAATCCTAAGCAACCTGCCTACACATTGTTGGAAGTACAATACCAACATAGCTACTGTAGTAGGTCAAAGTGGTGTGCTGGAAAACCTTGGTAGAGTATAGGTGAAGTATGCATTGTGATGCTCATGTGAATTTCAGACCAATGCCTGCTTCTCACTTAAAACACATTTTTGTTTTGTTTTTAAATGTATACAATAAACTGTGCAGTCTATACGTACAGTACTGTACAGTCACTAATATACAGCATACAATGCTATAGCAATAACATCAGACAATAATGGGAGAAAACATCATCGAAACTCAGATTGTATTCTGTATTTGCTAGTGTTTTGTTTTGGCATTTAAAACTAGATTTAGGTGGATGTGAGGGTGCATCCGGGGGCGTGTCACCGGAATCATCCACTTTTCAGGGGAAAAGCAGAGAAGAGGCGAAGCCTCAAAACGGATGCTTCCGTTTTCATCCGACTTCCCTCAGGCGTTTCTTTTACACCTCCTACGTTAGGTTAAGATTGATGCTCTGAAAATGAGAAAACAAGCTAACTAGAATGTCATTTCCATTTGGTGGCTAATTGAATGTTGTTACCAGAAGACCTGTATTGCTTAATCATGTAGATTAGACATGTTTCAAATCGTGTCCTCAATCTATTTTCATTTAGCTCAATTATTATTGTTATTGTACACACACAATAAGATGTAATAACTATTATATTATTCTTGACTAATTGCCTGTCGGCATTTCTGTAATTAGTCATTTTTCAGTATGATTTGTTTGGGCCACAACACATCTAACAATGTAAATTGATGTTAAGTGTAATGTAAATGTAATGGTCCTCTTGCTTAGGCGACTGTAGCCATCAGCCATCTTTCCCTGCCTACTTCTCTTATCAACATTTCATGCTGAACCACTTATATTCCAGTGATGTTCTAGTATTTCCAATAGTACATTGGTGCACAGCTCGGAGCTACAGTCCTCACGGACCACAGTCCTGCTGTTAGGTTTCAGCTCTCTCTCCCTGACATGTAATCAACCAGTTAATGCTACTGACTGGCCAGAGGGTCCACACACCTGGCTCCACAGATTGTAATGAATGTCTAATTAAAAGCCAAGGACAAACACCTGGTGTGCGCTGCCCCTGCTGCCCTTGAGGACCAGAGCTCTGCACTCTTGTTGTAGAACATTAAATGGCTAATGTCAAATAACTTCAGTAGGGTCTTTAGCTCACAGTACTGTACCAGCATGGGGTAGGCAGGAAGAGACCTGAGGTATGTACCATCCACCACCAGAGGACAGAGAGAGGACAGAGAGAGGGGGATGGGGTCAAAGCCTAGAAACAGATATAACATAAAAGGCTGAAAGAGAAAACCCTAGAGAATCAATTTGGTTGAACATTCATAGACATGAAAAATGCATGAGATGTACTGTACAAGGGGCACTTAGCCTGGCGGAGGAGACAGAGAGAGAGGGAGAGAGAGATACATTGAATTGAGAGAGAGAGGCAAAGCTGAACTGTAGCCCCCCAGGACCCCCACCTTACCCCTCTACCCAGAGACCTCCAATTCCTTGTTAACTGGTGGGGAAAGTGGGGGTATCCGGCCAGGTAGTAGGCTCTCAGCAAATCAGGCTAGTGATGTGTCTCACCCTTAACCCTGAGCTCCATTTCTCTAATAATCAACCTGTGTGCTGCTAAACCATCCACTGGAGAGCCGCTTCACACATTGACTGGCCCTGAGTACGTGTTTGTGTTGGCTCACCAGGCTGTTGGCTGAATAAACTACCCTTAGTACTCCTGTGTTTGTTGGAGGTATCTTTGGGGATATATCTGGTCCTGGATCAGGACCTACTGCCTTTACTGTATAACAGACACTAGCTGAGTGTGTTTGTGTTGCAGCAGATGTCGTGTTGTAGCAGATGTCGTGTTGTAGCAGATTCCGTGTTGCAGCAGGTTCCGTGTTGCAGCAGGTTCCGTGTTGCAGCAGATTCTGTGTTGCAGCAGATTCTGTGTTGCAGCAGATTTTGTGTTGCAGCAGATTTTGTGTTGCAGCAGATTTCGTGTTGTAGCAGATTCCATGTTGCAGCAGCTTCTGTGTTGCAGCAAATTCCATGTTGCAGCAGATTCCATGTTGCAGCAGATTCCATGTTGCAGCATATCCCGTTGTTGGTCCTACCAGACCCTATAGGGGCGTTTAACAGCCCTGTATTTGGCCTGTAATAGGTTGAGATGTGTGAGCTGCCTGCAGCCAGTCCAGCTGGATTTAACAGATACTGTTTCACTTCCTGTCATCTCCCAGGGGAATTTCTTTGTTTATTAAACCCTCAGAAATGCTGCATGGACTTATTAGTGGGGCTGCAGGAGATGACTAGATAGCAACCAGAGGGAAGAAGACACTGCTAAAATCTGTGAGTGTGTGTTTGCATGTGTGTGCTTGTGTGCTTTTTTGCATGCGTGTGTGTGTATGTGCGCGTACATGCGTGTGTGTTTGTGTGAGCGTGTGTGCCCACACTGCCCAGAGAGAGACAGTGATGACGGGAGAACTGAGTTATTCCCCAGGGATTGTCTGGAATGTGTTGGAGCTTTCCCTGAGCTCTCGCCTGGTCCACTCGCTCTTTAAATGATAAAACAGAGATAAAACAGAGACATTACAGCAGCCAGAACCTCTAGAAGCCCCTGTATTTAAAGTATGACAATAGTAAGAGATCGCAGATATATTTTTATGTCTGTCTGCCACCAGGGCTGAAATGCTATATCACTGAAAGGACAGACAGGTCCACAACAGGTTATATTGCTGTCAGTCATTGCTATTTTCAGTTATTCTTAAAGAAAATAATGGAATGTAAGAGAAGGGTTAGAGTCTTGATGACACACAGACACATGCATGGATGCACACACACACACACGCACACCCTGCACTCACGCACACACTCACGCACGCACTCACTCACTCACTCACTCACTCACTCGAATGCACACACACACACACACACACACACACACACACACACACACACACACACACACACACACACACACACACACACACACACACACACACACACACACACGCACACCCTGCACTCACGCACACACTCACGCACGCACTCACTCACTCACTCACTCACTCACTCACTCACTCACTCGAATGCACACACACACACACACACACACACACACACACACACACACACACACACACACACACACACACACACACACACACACACACACACACACACACACACACACACACACACACTTTCCTCCAGAGAAGAGTTGCTGATGGAGGTTGAGACTTTCTAGTTGAGTTCATTTTGTGCCTGATTGTCTGAGATAGAGAGAGATTTTGGAGGAAGCTGAAATGTCAGGTGCAGTGTGTTATGGGTAATGGGTTTTTTCTCACTCCATTTCTGTGAAGAGTTCAAGACAAATGCATGAGTGTTAATTCTCACTGTCTGTCTGTCTGTCTGTCTGTCTGTCTGTCTGTCTCTTTCTTTTATTTCCTTTACTGTCCCCATATCTAAATAATTGAAAAGTGTGTCTGTAACATTAGTAAGAGTGGATCAAATTGAACAGGCCCTAAACATGACACACTATTATGAAACCGATCCAGTAGCTTGTTGTGTCCTCTGTTCTCCTGTTACCCTGGCCAGGTATTAAACACAAATGATATGAGAGTTTATCAAAATTGTATTTGTTTTCGAATTCTTTGTGGGTCTGTGTCTGAAATATGTGTCTTTAATATGGTCATACATTTGGCAGAAGGTTAGGAAGTGCAGCTCAGTTTCCACCTCATTTTTGTGGGCAGTGTGCACATAGCCTGTCTTCTCTTGAGAGCCAGGTCTGCCTTCGGTGGCCTTAATTCATCTGACTGGTGTCACCTCTTGTCACCGTCCCATGATCCTCCATGATCCTTCATGATCCCCATGGAACGCTTCGAGAGAAACATGACACGGTCAGGATTTGTTCCACCTCTATAGGACCTACCTGCTGTTTTCCAATGATAGAACGGGTACCATCTTCATTCAATCATTGATAGGACCCGTCCTATATTCATTCAACAGTTGATTGTCAATACCATGCAGCCAAAACTCCTTTAATAAAATGGTTGTACCTGCATAGCATACACCTTCTGCACTGTTATCTTACCAATGAACTCTAAAAATACGAAAATTAGTTAGAGAAGTGTGGAATAGGGGTCTGAAGTGGCTTAAAAGCAATATACTCTTGAGATCTTCTGAGATAAACGAAGCACATACTACTATTTTTTTTTTTTCAATCGTGTTCGGTCCTGCTTGCTGCAGCAGTGATATTTCCTCCAGACCTTTATTACAGAGTCTCTGTGTGTGAAATCCTACACAACCCATTTCCTGGATGACTGGAAGCTTTCCATCATCCAGAGTAGAAACCAGTGAAACAGACCGTGCCATTTTTCTACAGGCTGTGTGCCAGCAGGGTCAGAAGTGTCTGGTGTTACAGAGTGTTTCTGGTGTTGTTGTCTTTAGGCCTCTTGACCCAAACCACAACATCTTCTGTACCATGTCCCTCCTTGTGAAATAGCACGTATTGTAACTTTCTTAGGGTTAACATTATTGTTTGGTAACAATGCCGTTACATCAGCCAGACTCCCAAGTGCTGTGGCGCTTCCATAGTCTACACAGATATAAGATTGTCCCTATGGCTGCTCTCTCACTTACACCCAAACTGAGTCCTCTCTACTGTAATTGGTCTCTTTTCCTGAATTATATTCTCTCTCTCTCTCTGTTTCAGCCCACAAGCCCCAAGTTCGGGAAGGCTGATTCCTATGAGAAGCTTGAGAAGCTGGGAGAAGGCTCGTACGCCACAGTATACAAAGGGAAAAGCAAGTGAGTGCCCAAACAATGTTGATATAAAGGTCCAATGTAGATGTTTTTATCTCAATATCAAATACTTTCTGGGTAACAATTAAATACCTTAGTGTGATTGTTTTCAGTTAAAATGGTTTAAAAAAGGCTTCTTAGCAAAGCGCCATTTCTCAAGCAAGAATTTTGCTAGAACAGTCTGGGAGTGGTCTGAGTGGGGAGGGGAAATGTTTGGAACTCTCTTTCTTATTGGTTAATTAACTAATTTACCGCCTGATGTCACCAGGCAGGGCAAAACTCCATCCCACCAAAACAGATTGACATATCAGGTGGTCTTTTCAAACAGCTCTTACACTAAAAGGGCATGATAATAATTTTCAATTTCACAGTATTATTCCATCCGTAAAGTGTGGAAATATATATATATATATATATAATATATAAAACACAGGAAAATCATGTTTTTGACTGCACTGCATTTTCTGCATTTCCTACATAACTGTATATGACCAATTGAAATGCACATAACTGTATATGACCAATTGAAATGCACATAACTGTATATGACCAATTCAAATGCACATAACTGTATATGACCAATTGAAATGCACATAACTGTATATGACCAATTGAAATGCACATAACTGTATATGACCAATTGAAATGCACATAACTGTATATGACCAATTGAAATGCACATAACTGTATATGACCAATTGAAATGCACATAACTGTATATGACCAATTGAAATGCACATAACTGTATATGACCAATTGAAATGCACATAACTGTATATGAACAATTGAAATGCACATAGCTGCTTGTAATCATGAAGCAGTAAAGTGGTTAAGGATAATAACAATTACTGTCCATATTCCATATTCATTTATTTTCCATATTACACTAATAACAAATCTGCACTTCCCATCCATGAAATACAATGTGTTTTATTAAATCACTTTGGAATGGAATTATTTAACGATTGTTTAAGAGTTATTGTTTTGTTATTTTCCTTTTTTTCCTGTTCGTGCATAGCGGTAAAGTTTCCAAGGTTCTGATAATTAAAATGTAGCAAATGAAAATGTCATAGCCGTAAATGGATTGAAATGTATTGAGGTAATTTTTCACTGTAATGAAGTTACTTTGTATGTGTTTTTCTTCACTACAATGGATTTGATTGGTGAGGTTCATTTTATTTAATCTTCTGGTCTTCTACTAAGTCTCACCTCAGTGCTCCTAAATTGCATTTCATTGACTTACAGA